>NC_080378.1:32942254-33131957 GCF_014773155.1 Arachis stenosperma
GGAGACAACTGCGCAACACTTAATGTGCCAATCCTCTCTCTCTGTACAGAGCTTTACAGTGCCCCCAGACACCAAATCTAAGTTTGGTGTTGAGAAACCATCATCAAGCACTGAGAATAAAGGTACTAAAAAAAGGTACCTAAAGGCTGGAGGGATAAGAAAATCCCCACTGAAGGCCTTCCACCTGGCATGAGAGTTGTCTTCACAGACAGCCCAGTCATTCCACACACTATGAACAAGATCCTGTCTCTAGAACACGTGGAGCTCATCCATGAGAGCACAGGAAGGAAGTTCACTGTAAGGGGGTGAAATTCAGAGCCCCTATCCATCCCCGTAAAGGGGCTGACCATCAAGTTAGTGACGTTAAAGAAGCGCTTATTGGGAGGTGATGAGCGGATAATTTGTACCCTTTTTGGCATTGTTTTTAGTATGTTTTTAGTAGTTTTAGTTGAGTTCTTAGTATATTTTTATTAGTTTTTAGTTAAAATTCACTTTTCTGGACTTTACTATGAGTTTGTGTGTTTTTCTGTGATTTCAGGTATTTTCTGGCTGAAATTGAGGGACCTGAGCAAAAATCTGATCCAGAGACTGAAAAGGACTGCAGATGCTGTTGGATTCTGACCTTCCTGCACTCGAAGTGGATTTTCTGGAGCTACAGAAGCCCAATTGGCGCGCTCTCAACGGCGTTGGAGAGTAGACATCCTGGGCTTTCCAGCAATATATGATAGTCCATACTTTGCCCAAGATTTGATGGCCCAAACTGGCGTTCAAAGTCACCCTCAGAAATTCCAGCGTTAAACGCCGGAACTGGCACCTAAATGGGAGTTAAACGCCCAAACTGGCATAAAAGCTGGCGTTTAACTCCAAGAAGAGTCTCTACACGAAATTGCTTCATTGCTCAGCCCAAGCACACACCAAGTGGGCCCGGAAGTGGATTTTTATGTCATTTACTCATCTCTGTACACCCTAGGCTACTAGTTTTCTATAAATAGGACCTTTTACTATTGTATTAGAGAGCTTTTTGATCATGTTTTATGATTGAACTCACTTTGGGAGGCTGGCCATTCGGCCATGCCTAGACCTTGTTCTTATGTATTTTCAACGGTGGAGTTTCTACACACCATAGATTAAGGTGTGGAGCTCTGCTGTACCTCGAGTGTTAATGCGATTACTATTGTTCTTCTATTCAATTCCGCTTGTTCTTTGTCCAAGATATCACTTGTTCTTCAACTTGATGAATGTGATGATCCGTGACACTCATCATCATTCTCACTTATGAACAAGGTGACTGACAACCACTTTTGTTCTACAAGCAATCAAGGCTCTAGTGAATATCTCTTGGATTCCTGATACACGATGCATGGTTGATCGCCTGACAACCGAGTGCTCGCCTGACAAACGAGCCAGCCATTCCGTGAGATCAGAGTCTTCGTGGTATAGGCGAGAACTGATGGCGGCATTCAAGAGAATCCGGAAGGTCTAACCTTGTCTGTGGTATTCTGAGTAGGATTCAATGATTGAATGACTGTGACGTGCTTCAAACTCCTAGCAGGCGGGGCGTTAGTGACAGACGCAAAAGAATCAATGGACTCTATTCCGGCCTGACCGAGAACCGACAGCTGATTAGCCATATGCTGTGACAGAGCATAGGAACATTTTCACTGAGAGGATGGGAGGTAGCCACTGACAACGGTGAAACCCTACACAAGCTTGCCATGGAAAGGAGTAAGAAGGATTGGATGAAGACAGTAGGAAAGCAGAGAGACGGAAGGGAAGGCATCTTCATACGCTTATCTGAAGTTCCTACCAATGAATTACATAAGTACCTCTATCTTTATCTTTATGCTTTATTCGTATACCACTATACCCATTTGAGTCTGCCTGACTGAGATTTACAAGGTGACCATAGCTTGCTTCATACCAACAATCTCCGTGGGATCGACCCTTACTCGCGTAAGGTATTACTTGGACGACCCAGTGCACTTGCTGGTTAGTTGTGCAAAGTTGTGTAGTGATCACAATTTCGCGCACCAAGTTTTTGGCGCCGTTGCCGGGGATTGTTTTGTGTATGGACAACTGACGGTTCATCTTGTTGCTTAGATTAGGTATTTTTCTTCAGAGTTCTTAAGAATGAATTCTAGTGTTTCATGATGATCTGTTGAAATCTGGCTGGCTGAGAAGCCATGTCTAATCTTATTGGACCGAGGTTTCAACTAATCATCACAATAGCTTGTTGATTTCTATCAATCTTACTATTGGAGCAATGATATGCTAAGGCTTGGCTGGCCATTGGCCATGTCTAGTGTTTTGGACCGAAGCTTTCTTTGAAAGCTTGGCTGGCTGTGAAGCCATGTCTAATTCCTGGACCGGAGTCTTAGACTAGCATTGCAATGATTCCTGGAATTCAAACTAAGAATTCTGAAACTTTTATTTTCTATTTCCATATAATTTTCGAAAAAAAAAACACAAAAAAATTTTCAAAATCATAAAAACCAAAAATATTTTATGTTGTCTTGTTTGAGTCTAGTGTCTAATTTTATGTTTGGTGTCTTGCATGTATTGTTTATTTGATCTTGGTTCAATTTTCAAGATAATAATACAGGGAACTGAAGGTTCAGAACATGCAGCAGAGGAATTACACAGAAAAAGCTGGGCGTTCAAAACGCCCAGTGAAGAAGGACAGACTGGCGTTTAAACGCCAGCCAGGGTACCTGGTTGGGCGTTTAACGCCCAAAAAGGTAGCATTTTGGGCGTTAAACGCCAGAATGTGCACCATTCTGGGCGTTTAACGCCAGGATGGCACAAGGGGGAGGATTTTGTTTTCAAATCAATTTTTTTTTCAAGTTTTCAAAGTTTTTCAAAATCAAATCTTTTTCAAATCATATCTTTTCAATCAAATGTTTTCAAAATCAATTTCTTTCCTTTTTCAAAGATACTTGCTAATAATTAATGATTTGATTCAACATTTCAAGTATGTTGCCTTTTCTGTTGAGAAAGGTTTAATGTTTGAATCATATCTTTTCTTGATAGCCAAGTTATTAATTTTTAAAATCAAATCTTTTTAAAAATTGTTTTCAAATCATATTTTCTAAATCACATCTTTTTAAAACCAATCATATCTTTTTAATCACATCTTTTTCAAAATAGTTTTCAATCAAATCTTTTTGACTTCTAATTTCAAAATCTTTTTCAAAAATCACTTGATTTCTTTCCCACTCTTATTTTCGAAAATTAATTAGTGTTTCTCAAAATGTTTTCAATTTCTTTAACTTAATTTTCGAAAAAGCTCTTCCCCTCTTCCCACATCCTTTTATTTATGGAGTACCACTCCTTCTCAATGCACAATTCGAACTCTATCTGATTAAGTTCGAATTCTCTACCTCTTGCTTCTATTTTTCTGTTCTTCTGACACCTCAAGGAATCTCTATACTGTGACATAGAGGATTCCACATTTTCTTGTTCTCTTCTCTTTCATATGAGCAGGAGCAGAGACAAAGGCATTCTTGTTGAAGCTGACCCTGAACCTGAAAGGACCTTGAAGCGAAAGCTAAGAGAAGCTAAGGCACAACTCTCTACAGAGGACCTAACAGAAATCTTCAAAGAAGAAGAAGACATGGCAGCCGAAAACAACAACAATGCAAACAATGCAAGGAAGGTGCTGGGTGACTTTACTGCACCTACTCCCGACTTCTATGGGAGAAGCATCTCTATCCCTGCCATTGGAGCAAACAACTTTGAGCTTAAGCCTCAATTAGTTTCTCTAATGCAACAGAATTGCAAGTTCCATGGACTTCCATTGGAAGATCCCCATCAGTTCTTAGCTGAATTCTTGCAAATCTGTGACACTGTCAAGACTAATGGGGTAGACCCTGAGGTCTACAGACTTATGCTATTCCCTTTTGCTGTAAGAGACAGAGCTAGGACATGGTTGGACTCACAACCTAAAGAAAGCCTGGACTCATGGGAAAAGCTAGTCAATGCCTTCTTGGCAAAGTTCTTTCCACCTCAAAAATTGAGTAAGGTTAGAGTGGAAGTCCAAACCTTCAGACAAAAGGATGGAGAATCCCTCTATGAAGCTTGGGAAAGATACAAACAATTGATCAGAAAATGTCCATCTGACATGCTTTCTGAATGGAGCATCATAGGTATTTTCTATGATGGTCTCTCTGAACTATCCAAGATGTCTTTGGATAGCTCTGCTGGAGGATCTCTTCATTTGAAGAAGACGCCTACAGAAGCTCAAGAGCTAATTGAAATGGTTGCAAATAACCAATTCATGTACACTTCTGAAAAGGAATCCTGTGAACAATGGGACTAATCAGAAGAAAGGAGTTCTTGAGATTGATGCTCTGAATGCCATATTGGCTCAGAACAAGATATTGACTCAACAAGTCAATTTGATTTCTCAAAGTCTGTCTGGAATGCAAAATGCACCAAGCAGAACTAAGGATGCTTCATCTGAAGAAGAAGCCTATGATCCTGAGAACCCTTCAATGGAAGAGGTGAATTACCTAGGAGAACCCTATGGAAACACCTATAATTCTTCATGGAGTAATCACCCAAATCTCTCATGGAAGAATCAAGAGAGACCTCAACAAGGTTTCAACAACAATAATGGTGGAAGAAATAGGTTTAGCAATGGCAAGCCTTTTCCATCATCTTCTCAGCAACAGACAGAGAATTCTAAGCAGAACCCCTCTGACTTAGCAACCATGGTCTCTGATCTAATCAAAACCACTCAAAGTTTCATGAATGAAACAAGGTCCTCCATTAGAAACTTGGAGGCACAAGTGGGACAGTTGAGCAAGAAAATTACTGAACTCCCTCCTAGTACTCTTCCAAGCAATACAGAAGAAAATCCAAAAGGAGAGTGCAAGGCCATCAACATGGCCGAATTTGGAGAGGAAGGAGAGGAAGTGAACGCCACTGAGGACGACCTCAGTGGGCGTGCACTGACCTCCATTGAGTTCCCCAATGAGGAACCATGGGAATCTGAAGCTCAAAATGAGACCATAGAGATTCCATTGGACTTACTTCTGCCATTCATGAGCTCTGATGAGTATTCTTCCTCTGAAGAGGATGAGTATGTCACTGAAGAGCAAGTTGCTAAATACCTTGGAGCAATCATGAAGCTAAATGACAAGTTATTTGGAAATGAGACTTGGGAGAATGAACCTCCTTTGCTCACCAAAGAACTGGATGACTTGTCTAGGCAGAAATTACCTCAAAAGAGACAAGATCCTGGGAAGTTTTCAATACCTTGTACCATAGGCACCATGACCTTCAAGAAGGCTCTGTGTGACTTAGGGTCAAGTGTAAACCTCATGCCTCTCTCTGTAATGGAGAAGCTAGGGATCTTTGAGGTGCAAGCTGCAAGAATCTCATTAGAGATGGCAGACAACTCAAGAAAACAAGCTCATGGACTTGTAGAGGATGTTTTGGTGAAGATTGAAAACCATTACATCCCTGCTGATTTCATAGTCCTAGAGACTGGGAAGTGCATGGATGAATCCATCATCCTTGGCAGACCCTTCCTAGCCACAGCAAAGGCTGTGATTGATGTTGATAGAGGCGAACTGATCATTCAAGTGAATGAAGAATCCTTTGTGTTTAAGGCTCAAGGATATCCCTCTATCACCATGGAGAGGAAGAGTGAAGAGCTTCTCTCAAATCAGAGTCAAACAGAGCCCCCACAGTCAAACTCTAAGTTTGGTGTTGGGAGGCCACAACCAAACTCTAAGTTTGGTGTTGAACCCCCACATTCAAACTCTAAGTTTGGTGTTGGGAGGTTCCAACATTGCTCTGAGAAAATGTGAGGCTCCATGAGAGCCATCTGTCAAGCTACTGACATTAAAGAAGCGCTTGTTGGGAGGCAACCCAATGTTATATTTTATCTATTTCTTTTTGTTATTTTATTTTATTTTGTAGGTTGATGATCATAAGAAGACACAAAATCAATTGAAAAAGCAAAAACAGAATGAAAAATAGGAAGAAAAACAGCACACCCTGGAGGAAGAACCCACTGGCGTTTAAACGCCAGTGAGGCTAGCAGTTGGGCGTTTAACGCCCAGTCTGGCACCATTCTGGGCGTTTAACGCCAGAAAGGGGCACCAAACTGGCGTTAAACGCCAGAAAAGGGCAAGAACCTGGCGTTAAATGCCAGGAATGGGCACCAGCCCGGCGTTTAACGCCAGAAATGGCTCAAAACGTGATTTTGAATGCCATTTGGTGCAGGGATGACTTTTCCTTGACACCACAGGATCTGTGGACCCCACAGGATCCCCACCAACCCCACCACCCTCTTTCTTCTTCACCCATTCACCAATCACCTCCATACCTCTTCCCCAAAAACCTTCACCTATCAAATCCCATCTTTCTCTTCACCACTCACATCCATCCTTCATAAAACCCCACCTACCTTACCATTCAAATTCAAACCACTTTCCCTCCCAAACCCACCCATACATGACCGAACCATAAGCCCCTCCTCTCCTATATATACCCTTCTTCACCCCTTCATTTTCACACAACCTAAACACCACTTCTCCCCCTCTTTGGCCGAACACATAGCCATTCCCTTTTTCCTCATTTCTTCTTCTTCTACTCTCTTCCTTCTTCTTTTGCTCGAGGACGAGCAAACCTTTTAAGTTTGGTGTGGTAAAAGCGTTGCTTTTTCATTTTTTCCATAACCATTTATGGCATCCAAGGCCGGAGAAACCTCTAGAAAGAGGAAAGGGAAGGCAAAAGCTTCCACCTCCGAGTCATGGGAGATGGAAAGATTCATCTCAAGGGTGCATCAAGACCACTTCTATGAAGTTGTGGCCTTGAAGAAGGTGATCCCCGAGGTCCCTTTTTCACTAAAAAAGAGTGAATATCCGGAGATCCGACATGAGATCCGAAGAAGAGGTTGGGAAGTTCTTACCAACCCCATTCAACAAGTCGGAATCTTAATGGTTCAAGAGTTCTATGCCAATGCATGGATCACCAAGAACCATGATCAAAGTGTGAACCCGGATCCAAAGAATTAGCTTACTATGGTTCGGGGGAAATACTTGGATTTTAGTCCGGAAAGTGTAAGGTTGGCATTCAATTTGCCCATGATGCAAGGAGATGAACATCCTTACACTAGAAGGGTCAACTTTGATCAAAGGTTGGACCAAGTCCTCACTGACATTTGTGAAGAGGGCGCCCAATGGAAGAGAGATTCAAGAGGGAAGCCGGTTCAATTGAGAAGGCATGACCTCAAGCCCGTGGCTAGAGGATGGTTGGAGTTCATCCAACGCTCAATCATTCCCACTAGCAACCGGTCCGAAGTTACTCTAGACCGGGCCATCATGATTCATAGCATCATGATTGGAGAAGAAGTGGAAGTTCATGAGGTTATAGCCCAAGAACTTTTAGGTAAACCTTAGCAAGGTTAGCCTTTCCTCACCTCATTTGTCACCTTGTTATTCAGTTGGAGTTGACATAGAGGGAGACACCCTATTGATGAGGACAAGCCCATTACTAAGAAGAGGATGGAGCACAAGAGACCCTCATCATGAGATCCCTGAGATGCCTCAAGGGATGCACTTTCCTCCACAAAACTATTGGGAGCAACTGAACACCTCCCTAGGAGAATTGAGTTCCAACATGGGACAACTAAGGGTGGAGCATCAAGAACAATCCATCATCCTCCATGAAATTAGAGAAGATCAAAGGATCATGAGAGGAGCAACAAAGACAAGGAAGAGACATGAGGAGCTCAAGCACTCCATAGGATCTTCAAGAGGAAGAAAAGAGCCGCCATCACTAAGGTGGAACCCGTTCTTTAATCTCCTTGTTCTTTATTTTCTGTTCCAACATGGGACAACTAAGGGTGGAGCATCAAGAACAATCCATCATCCTCCATGAAATTAGAGAAGATCAAAGGATCATGAGAGAGGAGCAACAAAGACAAGGAAGAGACATTGAGGAGCTCAAGCACTCCATAGGATCTTCAAGAGGAAGAAAGAGCCGCCATCACTAAGGTGGACCCGTTCTTTAATCTCCTTGTTCTTTATTTTCTGTTTTTCGAAAATTAATGCTTATGTTTGTCCATGTTTGTGTCTTGTGATCATTAGTGTCTTAGTGTCTATGCCTTAAGGTTACGAATGTCCTATGAATCTATCACCTTTCTTAAATAAAAAATGTTCTTAATTGAAAAAGAAAAAGAATTGCATGAATTTTGAATTTTATAACAGTTTAATTATTTTTGATGTGGTGGCATTACTTTTGTCTTCTGAATGTATGCTTAAACAGTGCATATGTCTTTTGAATTTGTGGTTCATGAATGTTGGCTCTTGAAAGAATGATGAAAAAGGAGACATGTTACTGAGGATCTGAAAAATCATTAAAAATGATTCTTGAAGCAAGAAAAAGCAGTGAATACAAAAAAAAAAGAAGAGGCGAAAAAAAAAACCGAGAGTGTGCTGGGTGACTTTACTGCAGGAGAAGAACACATGGCAGCCGTAAACAACAACAATGCAAACAATGCAAGGAAGGTGCTGGGTGACTTTACTGCACCTACTCCCAACTTCTATGGGAGAAGCATCTCTATCCCTGCCATTGGAGCAAACAACTTTGAGCTTAAGCCTCAATTAGTTTCTCTAATGCAACAGAATTGCAAATTCCATGGACTTCCAATGGAAGATCCTCATCAGTTTTTAGCTGAGTTCTTGCAAATCTGTGACACAGTCAAGACTAATGGGGTTGACCCTGAGGTCTACAGACTGATGCTATTCCCTTTTGCTGTAAGAGACAGAGCTAGAATATGGTTGGACTCACAACCTAAAGATAGCCTGGACTCTTGGGAAAAGCTAGTCAATGCCTTCTTGGCAAAGTTCTTTCCACCTCAAAAATGGAGTAAGCTTAGAGTGGAAGTCCAAACCTT
The DNA here is from genome assembly GCF_014773155.1 of Arachis stenosperma. Classification (NCBI taxonomy): domain Eukaryota; kingdom Viridiplantae; phylum Streptophyta; class Magnoliopsida; order Fabales; family Fabaceae; genus Arachis; species Arachis stenosperma. Next base: position 32,951,166 of record NC_080378.1, read on the forward strand.
CAGACAGAAGGATGGAAAATCCATCTATGAAGCTTGGGAAAGATACAAACAATTAATCAGAAAATGTCCCTCAGACATGCTTTCTGAATGGAGCATCATAGGTATCTTCTATGATGGTCTCTCTGAACTATCCAAGATGTCTTTGGATAGCTCTGCTGGAGGATCTCTTCATCTGAAGAAGACGCCTGCAGAGGCTCAAGAGCTAATTGAAATGGTTGCAAATAACCAATTCATGTACACTTCTGAAAGGAATCCTGTGAACAATGGGACTAGTCAGAAGAAATGAGTTCTTGAGATTGACACTCTGAATGCCATATTGGCTCAGAACAAGATATTGACTCAACAAGTCAATTTGATTTCTCAAAGTCTGTCTGGAATGCAAAATGCACCTGGCAGTACTAAGGAAGCTTCATCTGAGGAAGAAGCTTATGATCCTGAAAACCCTTCAATGGAAGAGGTGAATTACCTAGGAGAACCCTATGGAAACACCTATAATTCTTCATGGAGAAATCACCCAAATTTCTCGTGGAAGAATCAAGAGAGACCTCAACAAGGTTTCAATAATAATAATGGTGGAAGAAACAGGTTTAGCAATGGCAAGCCTTTTCCATCATCTTCTCAGCAACAGAAAGAGAGTTCTAAGTAGAATACCTCTGATGGCGGCATTCAAGAGAATCCGGAAGGTCTAACCTTGTCTGTGGTATTCTGAGTAGGATTCAATGATTGAATGACTGTGACGTGCTTCAAACTCCTAGCAGGCGGGGCGTTAGTGACAGACGCAAAAGTATCAATGGATATTATTCCGGCCTGACCGAGAACCGACAGCTGAATTCCGCTATGCCGTGACAGGGCATATGCCAATCGCTTTCACTGAGAAGATGGGAGGTAGCCACTGACAATGGTGAAACCCTACACGAGCTTGCCATGGAAAGGAGTAAGAAGGATTGGATGAAGACAGTAGGAAAGCAGAGAGAGACGGAAGGGAAGGCATCTTCATACGCTTATCTGAAGCTCTAACCAATGATATACATAAGTATCTCTATCTTTATCTTTATGCTTTATTCGTTTATCACTATACCCATTTGAGTTTGCCTGACTGAGATTTACAAGGTGACCATAGCTTGCTTCATACTAACAATCTCCGTGGGATCGACCCTTACTCACGTAAGGTATTACTTGGACGACCCAGTGCACTTGCTGGTTAGTTGTGTGAAGTTGTAGTGATCACAATTTCGCGCACCAACTACTCAATCTAAGGTAGAACGGAGGTGGTTGTCAGGCACACGTTCATAGTTGAGAATGATGATGATTGTCACGGATCATCACATTCATCCGGATTAAGAACAAGTATTATCTTAGAATGGAAGCAAGCATGATTGAATGAGAAACAGTAGTAATTGCATTAATCCATCAAGACACAGCAGAGCTCCTCACCCCCAACCGTGGGGTTTAGAGACTCATGATGTGGAAGGTACACAAAGAAAACGTGTAAAGTGTCATGAGGTACCGGTACAATGTCAAAAGATCCTATTAATAGTAAACTAGAAACCTAAGGTTTACAGAAATGAGTAAATGACAGAAAAATCCACTTCCGGGCCCACTTGGTGTGTGCTTGGGCTGAGCATTGAAGCTTTCATGTGTAGAGACCCTTTCTGGAGTTAAACGCCAGCTTTCATGCCAGTTTGGGCGTTTAACTCCAAGTTTTATGGCAGTTCCAGCGTTAAACGCTGGAATTTCTGAGGTCGAATTGCTACGCCGGTTTGGGCCATCAAATCTTGGGCAAAGCATGGACTATCATATATTGCTGGAAAGCCCAGGATGTCTACTTTCCAATGCCGTTGAGAGAGCGCCAATTGGGCTTCTGTAGCTCCAGAAAATCCACTTCGAGTGCAGGGAGGTCAGAATCCAACAGCATCTGCAGTCCTTTTTGGTCTCTGGATCAGATTTTTGCTCAGGACCCTCAATTTCAGCCAGAAAATACCTGAAATCACAGAAAAACACACAAACTCATAGTAAAGTCCAGAAAAGTGAATTTTAGCTAAAAACTAATAAAAATATACTAAAAACTAACTAAATCATACTAAAAACACACTAAAAACAATGCCAAAAAGTGTATAAATTATCCGCTCATCACAACACCAAACTTAAATTGTTGCTTGTCCCCAAGCAACTGAAAATCAAAATAGGATAAAAAGAAGAGAATATACTATAGACTCCAAAACATCAAGGAAACATAGCTCAATTAGATGAGCGGGACTAGTAGCTTTTTGCCTCCGAACAGTTTTGGCATCTCACTCTATCCCTTGAAGTTCAGAATGATTGGCATCTATAAGAACTCAGAACTTCAGATAGTGTTATTGATTCTCTTAGTTGAGCATAATGATTCTTGAACATAGCTAGTGTATGTGTCTTGGCTGTGGCCCAAAGCACTCTGTCTTCCAGTATTACCACCGGATACATACATGCCACAGACACATAATTGGGTGAACCTTTTCAGATTGTGACTCAGCTTTGCTAAAGTCCCCAATTAGAGGTGTCCAGGGTTCTTAAGCACACTCTTGTTGCCTTGGATCACAACTTTATTTCTTTCTTTTTCTTCTCCTTCTTTTTTTTTTCGAAATTTTTCTCTCTCTTTTTTTTTTGTATCCACTGCTTTTTCTTGCTTCAAGAATCAGTCTAATGATTTCTAGATCCTCAATAACAGTTCTCTTTTTCCTTATTCTTTCAAGATCCAACAAATTTTAACATTCTCAAAACAACAAATTCAAGAGACATATGCACTGTTCAAGCATTCATTCAGAAAGCAAAAAGTATTGTCACCACATCAAACTAATTCAACTAGTTTCAATGATAAATTTCGAAATCCTGTACTTCTTATTCTTTTGTGATTAAAGCATTTTTCATTTAAGAGAGGTGATGGATTCATAGGACATTCATATCTTTTAGGCACAAAATTTCAATTTTATTAATTATGAATTACGATCAAGACTCAAAGATAAATATAAGATGAGACTAAAAAATAAAAATAGAGAACAAAATAAAAGAAAAAAAAAACGCAAAAACATAGGCTCCTAATGATAGAGGTTTTCACAGAGTTAGGACTCAACAACCTTGATTTTGAGAAGTGGATGCTCCCTCAACTTGAGAGGAGAGCTTTTGGCGTTTCAACTCTTGGAGTTCACGCCCCTGTTTCTCTTGTTCTTTCAGCAATTTGCAGAGCATGCAGTTCTGATTCTGCTGTTCTTCCTTCAGTTGCTCCATGGTCTCTTGTAACTTGGAGATAGATGCTTCTAGGCTGGTCCAGTAGTCAATTCTTGGGAATTCAGGGAAGAATTCCTGCGCCCTTGTGTAGATCTCACAAGCAATCACATGATGAACCTCCACTTCTCTTCCAAGCATAATGCAATGAATCATCACTGCTCTCTTGATGGTGACCTCAGAACGGTTGCTAGTGGGTAATATGGAACGCCCAATAAAGTCTAGCCAACCTCTTGCAATTGGCTTGAGGTCTCCCCTCTTGAGTTGGTTTGGGACACCCTTGAATTGGTTATCCACTTAGTCCCGGGAGGCATATGTCCTCTAGAACTTGATCCAACCCTTTATCTGCTCTCACCATCCTCCTATTGAAGGAATCAGATCATCTTGCAGTTGAGGTAGTTTGAAGATTTCTCTTATTTTGTCCAGATGGAAGTACATAACTTTCCCTCTGACCATTGTTCTGTAGGTATGGTAAGCAGTCCAGTCATTCTCTGCTTATCTGTTAGCCACAGATTTGAGTAGAATTCCTGAACCATGTTCCTTCCAACTTTATTTCAGGATTGGTTAGAACTTCCCATCCTCTGTTTCGAATTTGCTCTTGGATCCCCGGATATCATCTTCTTTCAGATCAAATTTACTTCCGGGATCACTGACCTCAGACCCATTATTTTGTGATAAGGTCTTCATGTTCTTTGGTTAAGACTTCTCTTGATTCCAAAGATTCTTTGGATTAGTCTCTTTCTTTCCTCTTAAATTGGTTTGTTTTTCCCTTAGGAGCCATGATCTTGATGAATCTTGGCTTAGTGATCACGAAAGCACACCAAACTTAGAGTTTTGCTTGTCCTCAGCAAAAGAAAAGAAAGAAGAGAGGGAGAGGAAGAGGGAACTTGATGAATCTTGGCTTAGTGATCACGGAAAAGCACACCAAACTTAGAGTTTTGCTTGTCCTCAAGCAAAAGAAAAGAAAGAAGAGAGGGAGAGGAAGAGGGAAATTCGAATGGTGTGGTGAGAAGGGGGAGCCAAACGTGAATTTATAAGGTGGGGAGGGGAGTTTTTTCGAAAAAAAGAAGAGATTTGAAAAGAGATTTGAGAAGATATGGAAAGAAATTGAGAAAAGGGTGAATTTTTTTGAATAAAATTTGGGAATGATTTGAGAGATTTGAAGAGTGATTTTAGATTTTTGAAAATTTGAAAGTGAATGATGAGAGATTGAAATGTATTTTTGTAGAAAAAAATGGGTAAGAAAAGAAAAGTTTGAAAAAATCTGATTTGAAAACAAAATTGTGGTCCCCCCACCTTTCTGGCGTTAAACGCCTAGAATGGCACTCATTCTGGCGTTTAACGCCCACTTGATGCCCCTTTTGGGCGTTTAACGCCCAGCCAAAATGGCACCTTTCCTGGCGTTAAACGCCCAGAATGATACCCATTCTGGCGTTTAACGCCCAAAATGCCCCTTACTGGCATTTTTTCGCCAGTAAGCTCATTTTCTCTGCTTTTTGAGCTGAATCCTTCTGTAACTCTTCTGAATTCCTTTATTTTTGATACTAGCCTCTGTAAGAACAATTCATATAACCTCCTAATGACTGGATTGCCTCCCGGCAAGCACTTCTTTACTGTCTTTAGCTGGACCTACACTGAGAATCACTCAAGTCTCAGTTTTGAGCATTCCTGCTCAAAATTTCCTTCAAGATAGTGCTTGATTCTCTGTCCATTAACAATGAACTTTTTGTCAGAATCAGTATCCTGAAGCTCAACATATCCATATGGTGACACTCCTGTAATCACATACGGACCCTGGTGGACGAAATTGTATCTCTTTATGGAATATGATAATAGAGCCTGGTCCAAAATCAACTTCACAACTCCGTTCAACTAACCAACAAGTGCACTGGGTCGTCCAAGTAATACCTTACGTGAGTAAGGGTCGATCCCACGGAGATTATTGGTTTGAAGCAATCAATGTTATTTTATTAATCTTAGTCAGGAGGCTAATAAAGTTATTGGATTATTGTAAGAAGCCAAAGTATTTAAAATTGTAAGTTAAAATAATAGGGAATAATAGGTACTTGTTGTGTAGTAGTGAGAAATATGTTGGAGTTTTGGAGATGCTTTGTCCTCTGAATTTCAACTCTTCCTTGAAATCCTTTCTCCACACGCAAAACCCATTCTATAGCAAGCTCTATGTAGGTGTCACCGTTGTCAATGGCTACCTCCCATCCTCTCAGTGAAACGTTCCTATGCTCTGTCACAGCACGGCTAATCATCTGTCGGTTCTCAATCAGGTTGGAATAGAATCCATTGATTCTTTTGCGTCTGTCACTACGCCCAGCCCTCAGGAGTTTGAAGCACGTCACAGTCATTCAATCCCGGAATCTACTCGGAATACCACAGACAAGGTTTAGACTTTCCGGATTCTCATAAATGCCGCCATCCATCTGGCTTATACCACGAAGATTCTGATTAGGAATCTAAGAGATACTCATTCAGTCTGATGTAGAATGGAGGGGGTTGTCAGGCACACGTTCATGGATTGAGGAAGGTGATGAGTGTCACGGATCATCACCTTCTTCACAATTAAGCGCGAATGAACATCTTAGATACGAGTAAGCGTGTGTTTGAATGGAAAATAAAGGAATGGTATTAATTCATCGAGACGCTGAGCTCCTCACCCCAACAATGGAGTTTAGAGACTCATGCCGTCAAAAGTATGTAATTCAGATCTGAAAATGTCATGAGGTCCAAGAAATGTCTGTAAAAGTTGTTTAAATAGTAAACTAGTAACCTAGGTTTACAGAAAATGAATAAACTAAGATAATTGGGGCAGAAATCCACTTCTGGGGCCCACTGGTGTGTGCTGGGGCTGAGATTAAAGCTATCCACGAGTAGAGGCCTTTATTGGCGTTAACTCCAGGTTATGACGGTTTTGGGCGTTCAACTCCGGATCATACGTTTTCCTGGCGTTTAACTCCAGACAGCAGCATGAACTTGGCGTCAACGCCAAGTTACGTCGTCTATCCTTGCGCAAAGTATGGACTATTATATATTGCTGGAAAGCCCTGGATGTCTACTTTCCAACGCCATTGAGAGCGCGCCAATGGACTCCTGTAGCTCCAGAAAATCCATTTCGAGTGCAGGGAGGTCAGGATCCAACAGCATCAGCAGTCTTTTTCAGCCTAAGTCAGATTTTGCTCAGCTCCCTCAATTTCAGCCAGAAAATCCCTGAAATTACAGAAAAATACACATACTCATAGTAAAGTCCAGAATATGATTTTTGCTTAAAAAACTAATAAAATTCTATTAAAAACTAATTAAAACATACTAAATCTACATGAAATTACCCCCAAAAGCGTAAAATATCCGCTCATCACAACACCAAACTTAAACTGTTGCTTGTCCTCAAGCAACTAGATAAATAAAATAGGCTTTAGAAGAAATTAAGAAGTATAATTTTAGAGTTTAAATGAAGCTCATATTCTTATTAGATGAGCGGGGCTTGTAGCTTTTGTTTCTGAACAGTTTTGGCATCCCCTTGTATCTTTAATTTTCAGGATAATTGGCATCCTTAGGAACTCAGAATTCAGATAGTATTATTGACTCTCCTAGTGTAGTATGTGATTCTTGAACACAGTTATTTTATGAGTCTTGGCTGTGGCCCTAAGCACTTGTTTTCCAGTATTACCACCAGATACATAAATGCCACAGACACATAACTGGGTGAACCTTTTCAGATTGTGACTTAGCTTGCTAAAGTCCCAGTTAGTGGTGTCAGAGCTCTTAAGCACACTCTTTTGCTTTGGATCACGACTTTAACCACTCAGTCTCAAGCTTGTGACTTGGACCTGCATGCCACAAGCATATGGTTAGGGACAGCTTGGTTTAGCCGCTTAGGCCTGGATTTTATTTCCTTGGGCCCTCCTATCCATTGATGCTCAAAGCCTTGGGTCCCTTTTTTACTCTTGGCTAGTGCTCATGGCTTGTTTTTTTTTTTTTTTTTTGAACTGCTTTTTCTTGCTCCAAGAATCAATTTCATGATTTTTCAGATCATCAATAGTATTTTTCGTGTTTCTCATCCTTTCAGGAGCCAATATTCATCAAATTCAAAGTACAATTTATGCACTGTTCAAGCATTCATTCAGAGAACAAAAAAGTATTGCCACCACATTATTAATTATAGTCTTTATACTAAGAACTCATAAATATAGATTACTTCTTTATTCTAAAAAATTCTACTACTTTATTCATGCCTGATGATGATGAGAAAAATAAATTATAGCTTAATTGGAAATAAAGTCAAAAAAGATATGCTAATTACTACTACTCCTATATAATTCTAAGGTAAAATCCTATAATAATACTATCACAGAGTTAAAGCTGGAATTAGAACTTAACACCTGTATTTTGGGAAGGGAGTTCCTCTAGTCTGTGGGGTGCCTTCAAGAATTAATTTCTGACGCTTCAGCTCCCTTAAGTTCACATCCTTGCTCTTCCTGTTCTCTTAGGTGCCATGATCTTAATGAGTTTTAGCTCAGTGATCATGGCAAATCACACCAAACTTAGAGGTTTGCTTGTCCTCAAGCAAAAGAATTGGAAGGAGGGGAGTAGAAGGAAAGGCATTTTCAAATAAAGATAAGATGAGTTGAAAAAGATATGAGAAGAAATTAAAAATGTTTGAAAAAGAATTGGATTGGAAAAAGATTTGTGTTTATGAATTAAGATACATTTGATATTTTTGAAAAAGGGATTTTAGAAATTAGGATTTTTAGAACACTAATTTGAGTTGAGGGATGATAATTTAAAATATGTTTATGCAAGAAATCATGAATTGGAACATAAAGAAAATTAGAAAATTTTGTAAAGAGAAACGAAATTTACTCCTCCCCACCATCCTGGCGTTAAACGCCCAATGCGCATGGTTTGGGCGTTTAACGCCACATGTTGCTTCTCCTGGGCGTTCAACGCCCATTTGGTGCTTCTTTCTGGCGTTGAATGCCAGAAAGTCCTTCGTCACTGGGCGTTTTTCTGAACGCCCAGGATGCTAGCAGACTGGCGTTAAACGCCCAGAAGGTGCATCTTTCTGGCGTTTAACTCCCAGAAGATGCTCCTTCTGCGTTTAACACCCAGAGGCTACCCTTACTGGCGTTAAACGCCCAGTGGGTGCTTCTTTTGGGCGTTCAACGCCCAAAGTATTTCTTAGGCTTTTCATGCCAGTGAGCTTCCAAATTTCCCTGTAACTCTGTGACTTCAATCAATTGCTATTTCACTTTGAAGACACTTGGACTTAAACCTGTAAAAAAAAGAAATTTATTTAATTAGTAAGAGACTTGTAAATGGCTGGGTTGCCTCCCAGCAAGCGCTTCTTAATATCATTAGCTGGACTATCACTGATCTTTAATTAAGTCTCAGTCTTGAGCATTCTGCTCGAAATTACCTTCAAGATAGTGTTTTAACTCTTTGTCCATTAACAATGAACTTTTGTTAGAGTCACTATCCTGAGTTCTATGTATCCATATGGTGATACAATTGTAATTACATATGGACCTCTCCACGGGATTTTAATTTCCTAGGGAATAATTTGAGCCTTGAATTAATAACAGAACTTTCTGCCCTGGCTCAAAGACTCTGGATGACAATTTCTTATCATGCCATCTTTTTGCTTTCTCTTTGTAAATTTTTGCATTTCGAAAGCATTGAGTCTAAATTCCTCTAGCTCATTTAACTGGAGTAATCGTCTTTCTCCAGCTAACTTGGCATCAAGGTTCAGGAATCTGGTTGCCAGTAGGCTTGTGTTCCAGTTCCACTGGCAAGTGACACGCCTTTCTATACACAAGCTGGTATGGAGAGGTCCCTATAGGGGTCTTAATGCTGTTCTGTATGCCCACAGAGCATCATCCAAGCTTCTTGCCCAATCCTTTCTACGGTTAATTACAGTCCGTTCCAGGATTTTTTGAGTTCTCTATTTGAGACTTCAGCTTGCCCATTAGTTTGTGGATGATATGGAGTAGCCACCCTGTGGTTAACTCCATAAACGTACAAGAGCAGAGTAAAGCTGTTTATTACAGAAATGAGTGCCCCCATCACTGATTAACACTCTAGGGATACCAAATCTGCTGAAGATATGTTTCTGGAGGAATTTCAACACTGTTTTAGTGTCATTAGTGGGTGTTGCAAATAGCCTCTACCCATTTGGATACATAATCCACTGCCACCAGAATATAAGGTTTGAGTATGATGGTGGGAAAGGTCCATGAAGTCAATGCCCCATACATCAAACAATCAATCTCCAAGATTCCTTGCTGAGGCATGGCATAACTGTGAGGTAGGTTGCCTGATCTTTGGCAATTGTCACAATTAAGCACAAATGCTCGGGAATCTTTATAGAGAGTAGGCCAGTAGAAGCCACTTTGGAGGACTCTTGTGGCTGTTCGCTCACTTCGAAAATGTCCTCCATACTGTGATCCATGGCAATGCCAAAGGATCTTCTGTGCTTCCTCTTTAGGCACACATCTACGGATTACTCCGTCTGCACATCTCTTGAAGAGATATGGTTCATCCCAAAGATAGTACTTTGCATCTGTGATTAATTTCTTTGATTGCACCCTACTGTACTCTTTGGGTATGAATCTCACTGCCTTGTAGTTTGCAATGTCTGCAAACCATGGTACTTCCTGGATGGCAAAGAGTTGCTCATCCGGAAAAGTTTCAGAGATCTCAGTGAGAGGGAGGGACGCCCCTTCCACTGGTTCTATTCGGGACAGGTGATTTGCTACTTGATTCTCTGTCCCTTTTCTGTCTCTTATTTCTATATCAAACTCTTGCAGAAGCAACACCCATCTGATGAGTCTGGGTTTTGAATCCTGCTTTGTGAGTAAGTATTTAAGAGCAGCATGATCAGTGTACAATCACTTTTGATCCTACTAAATAGGATCTGAATTTGTCAATGGCGTAAACCACTGCAAGTAGCTCTTTTTCTGTGTGTTGTGTAATTCTTCTGTGCATCATTTAGAACACGGCTAGCATAGTAAATGACGTGCAGAAGCTTGTCATGCTTTGTCCTAATACTACACCAATGGCATGGGTCACTGGCATCACATTAATTCAAATGGTAATGTCCAGTCTGGTGCAGAGATGATTGGTGCTGAGACCAATTTAGCTTTCAGGGTCTCAAATGCCTGCAAACACTCTTTATCAAGATAAATGGCGTGTCAGCAGCTAGCAGGTTGCTCAGAGGTTTGGCGATTTTTGAAAAATCCTTTATGAACCTCCTATAGAATCCTGCATGCCCCAGAAAGCTTCTGATTGCCTTAACATTAGCAGGTGGTGGCAATTTTTCAATTACTTCTACCTTAGCTTGATCCACCTCTATTCCCTTGTTCGAAATTTTGTGCCCAAGGACAATTCCTTCAGTCACCATAAAGTGACATTTTTCCCAGTTTAAAACCAGGTTAGTCTCTTGGCATCTTTTCAGAACAAGTGCTAAATGTTAAGGCAGGAGCTGAATGAGTCTCCAAATACTGAAAAGTCATCCATGAAGACTTCCAGGAATTTTTCCACCATATCAGAGAAAATTGAGAGCATGCACCTCTGAAAAGTTGCAGGTGCATTGCACAGGCCAAATGGCATCCTCTGTATGCAAATACTCCGGATGGGCATGTGAATGCCGTTTTCTCCTGATCCTGGGGATCACTGCCTGTAACTGTTCTTGTAGGAACCAGTTCATTTTTTTCATTATGAATCACTGTCATGCACCTTTCTTAGGGACAACTTGGACAGGGCTCACCCAGGGGCTGTCAGAAATAGGATAAATAATCCCTGCCTCTAGTAATTTAGTGACCTCTTTCTGCACTACTTCCTTCATTGCTGGGTTCAGCCGCCTTTGTGGTTGAACCACTGGTTTGGCGTCATCCTCCAGCAAGATCTTGTGCATGCATCTGGCTGGGCTAATGCCCTTAAGATCACTGATGGACCACCCAAGAGCTGTCTTGTGTGTCCTTAGCACTTGAATTAGTGCGTCCTCTTCCTGTGGCTCTAAGGTAGAGCTTATAATTACAGGAAAGGTATCACCTTCTCCCAAAAATGCATATTTCAGGGATGGTGGTAATGGTTTGAGCTCGGGTTTAGGAGGTTTCTCCTCTTCCTGAGGGATTTTCAGAGGTGCTATATCTTCTCTGATTCCTCCAATCAGGCTGAACATCTTTAAAGATGTCCTCTAGCTCTGATTCGAGACTCTCAGCCATATTGACCTCTCTTACCAGAGAGTCAATAATATCAACACTCATGCAGTCATTGGGGTGTCTGGATGTTGCATTGCTTTGACAACATTCAACTTGAACTCTTCCTCATTGACTCTCAAGGTTACTTCCCCTTTTTGGACATCAATGAGGGTTCGGCCAGTTGCTAGGAAAGGCCTTCCTAGAATGAGAGTTGCACTCTTGTGCTCCTCCATTTCCAGCACCACAAAGTCAGTAGGAAGGCGAATGGCCCAACCTTGACAATCATGTCTTCAATCACGCCTGATGGGTATTTAATGGACCCATCAGCAAGTTGAAGACATATCCTGGTTGGTTTAATTTCTTCAGTTAAACCAAGCTTTCTGATAGTAGATGCAGGTATTAAGTTGATACTTGCCCCAAGATCACATAAAGCTTGCTTGGTACAATTACCTTCCAATGTGCATGGTATCAAAGCTCCCAGGATCTTTAAGCTTCTCAGGTAAGCTTTTCAGAATGACTGCACTGCATTCTTCAGTGAGGTAAACTTTTCAGTTTCCCTCCAATCCTTCTATGACTTAAGATCTCTTTCATGAACTTAGCATAAGAGGGTATTTGCTCAAGTGCTTCTGCAAACGGAATCTTTATTTCAAGAGTCCTGAGATAGTCTGCAAAGCGGGCAAATTGCTTATCCTATTCCGCTTGGCGGAGTTTTTGAGGATAAGGCATTTTGGCTTTGTATTCCTCAACCTTAGTTGCTGCAGGTTTATTACCTACAGAAGTGGGATGGGAAGCCTTTTTAGACAGGTCAGCACTTGTATGTGACTGATTCCCCACTGGCATTTGAATGCCAGTGGTGGGAGCTGGAGTGGCGTTAGACGCCACTTCCTTGTTTGTTACTGGCGTTTGAACGCCAGAACCATGCTCCCTTTGGGCGTTCAACGCCGGATTCATGCTTGTTTCTGGCGTTGAACGCCAGGAATGAGCATGGTCTGGGCATTCAGCGCCAGCTCTGTTCCTCTCTGGGCTCTGATTGTCCTCAGAGGGATTTTGAGTATCCTCTTGTTCATTTCTTGGTTTCCTGCTGCTTTGAAGTGAGGTATTTAATGTTTTCCCACTTCTTAATTGAACTGCTTGGCATTCTTCTGTTATTTGTTTTGACAGTTGCTTTTCTGTTTGCTTTAATTGTACTTCCATGTTCCTGTTAGCCATTCTTGTTTCCTGTAATATTTCCTTGAATTCGGCTAGCTGCTGAGTTAGAAAATCTAATTGCTGATTGAATTCATTAGCCTGATCCACTGGACTGAGTTCTGCAGTTACTGTTTTAGCTTCTTCTTTCATAGAGGATTCACTGCTTAGGTACAGATGCTGATTTCTGGCAACTGTATCAATAAGCTCTTGAGCTCTTCAATTGTTTTTCTCATATGTATAGATCCACCAGCTGAGTGGTCTAGAGAAATCTGAGCTTTTTCTGTAAGCCCATAGTAGAAGATGTCTAATTGCACCCATTCTGAAAACATTTCAGAGGGGTATTTTCTTAGCATCTCTCTGTATCTCTCCCAAGCATCATAAAGGGATTCATTATCTCCTTGTTTGAAGCCTTGGATGTTTAGCCTTAGCTGTGTCATCCGTTTGGGAGGGAAATAGTGATTCAGGAATTTTTCTGACAGCTGTTTCCATGTTTTATGCTGTTCTTAGGCTGGTTATTTAACCACCTCTTAGCTTGATCTTTTACAGCAAATGGAAACAGTAATAGTCTGTAGACATCCTGATCTACTTCCTTATCATGTACTGTATCAGCAATTTGCAAAAATTATGCCAGAAACTCTGTAGGTTCTTCATGTGGAAGACCAGAATACTGGCAGTTTTGCTGCACCATGATAATGAGCTGAGGATTCAGCTCAAAGCTACTAACTCCAATGGAGGGTATACAGATACTACTCCCATATGAAGCAGTAGTGGGGTTAGCATATGACCCCAAAGTCCTCTTGGACTGTTCATTCCCACTTGCTTCCATACTAGATCACAAGGGATAATTTATATGTTGATATTATTTATTTTATAAAAATTAATTTTTATAAAATAAAATAAAAACGAAATAAATAAAAGAAAGTGAAATTTTTTTTTTTGAAATTGAAAATTGAATTTTTATAAAAGATTTTCGAAAAAAATAGTTCAAAATTAGTTAGAAAAATAAAAATTTTTTGAATTTTGAATTTTATGATGAAAGAGAAAAACACACAAAAGACACAAGACTTAAAATTTTTAGATCTAATGCTCCTTATTTTCAAAAATTTTTGGAGGGAAAACACCAAGGAACACCAAACTTAAAAATTTTAAGATCAAGACACAAGAAAAACTCAAGAACACCTTGAAGATTCACAAGAACACCAAGAACAAAAGGAAGAACACCAAACTTAAAATTTTTAGAAAACAAAGACAAATTTTCGAAAATTAAAGAAAACTTAACAAGAAAACACCAAACTTAGAGTTTGGTACAAGATTCAATCCAAGAAAAATTATTTTTGAAAAAGGTTTCAAAGGGTATAACCAATTATCAAGAACAACTTGAAAATCAAGGAAGAACCAAGAACACTAACACGAGAATTTTAGAGAAAATATAGAATATGCAATTAACACCAAACTTAGAATAAAGCACCAAACTCACGAAAAATTAACAATTAATTAAGAAAAATAATATTTTTGAAAAGAAATTTTGAAAAGAAACTATCCTATCAAAATTTAATGACTCTATAACAACAAAAATAAATTATTCCTAATCTAAGAAATAAAATAAGCCTTCAATTGTCCAAACTCAATAATCCCCGGCAACGGCGCCAAAAACTTGGTGGACGAAATTGAATCTCTTTATGGAATATGATAATAGAGCCTGGTCCAAAATCAACTTCACAACTCCGTTCAACTAACCAGCAAGTGCACTGGGTCGTCCAAGTAATACCTTACGTGAGTAAGGGTCGATCCCACGGAGATTATTGGTTTGAAGCAATCAATGTTATTTTATTAATCTTAGTCAGGAGGCTAATAAAGTTATTTGGATTTATTTGTAAGAAGCCAAAGTATTTAAAATTGTAAGTTAAAATAATAGGGAATAATAGCGTTACTTGTTGTGTAGTAGTGAGAAATATGTTGGAGTTTTGGAGATGCTTTGTCCTCTGAATTTCAACTCTTCCTTGAAATCCTTTCTCCACACGCAAAACCCATTCTATAGCAAGCTCTATGTAGGGTGTCACGTTGTCAATGGCTACCTCCCATCCTCTCAGTGAAAACGTTCCTATGCTCTGTCACAGCACGGCTAATCATCTGTCGGTTCTCAATCAGGTTGGAATAGAATCCATTGATTCTTTTGCGTCTGTCACTAACGCCCAGCCCTCAGGAGTTTGAAGCACATCACAGTCATTCAATCCCGGAATCCTATTCGGAATACCACAGACAAGGTTTAGACTTTCCGGATTCTCATGAATGCCGCCATCCATCTGGCTTATACCACGAAGATTCTGATTAGGAATCTAAGAGATACTCATTCAGTCTGATGTAGAACGGAGGTGGTTGTCAGGCACACGTTCATGGATTGAGGAAGGTGATGAGTGTCACGGATCATCACCTTCTTCACAATTAAGCGCGAATGAACATCTTAGATACGAGTAAGCGTGTTTGAATGGAAAATAAAGGAATGGTATTAATTCATCGAGACGCTGCAGAGCTCCTCACCCCCAACAATGGAGTTTAGAGACTCATGCCGTCAAAAGTATGTAATTCAGATCTGAAAATGTCATGAGGTCCAAGAAATGTCTGTAAAAGTTGTTTAAATAGTAAACTAGTAACCTAGGTTTACAAAAAATGAATAAACTAAGATAATTGGTGCAGAAATCCACTTCTGGGGCCTACTTGGTGTGTGCTGGGGCTGAGATTAAAGCTATCCACGAGTAGAGGCCTTTATTGGCGTTAAACTCCAGGTTATGACGTGTTTTGGGCGTTCAACTCCGGATCATGACGTTTTCCTGGCGTTTAACTCCAGACAGCAGCATGAACTTGGCGTTCAACGCCAAGTTACGTCGTCTATCCTTGCGCAAAGTATGGACTATTATATATTGCTGGAAAGCCCTGGATGTCTACTTTCCAACGCCATTGAGAGCGCGCCAATTGGACTCCTGTAGCTCCAGAAAATCCATTTCGAGTGCAGGGAGGTCAGGATCCAACAGCATCAGCAGTCCTTTTTCAGCCTAAGTCAGATTTTTGCTCAGCTCCCTCAATTTCAGCCAGAAAATACCTGAAATTACAGAAAAATACACATACTCATAGTAAAGTCCAGAAATATGATTTTTGCTTAAAAACTAATAAAATTCTATTAAAAACTAATTAAAACATACTAAAATCTACATGAAATTACCCCCAAAAAGCGTATAAAATATCCGCTCATCAGACCCCTCCACCGGGATTTGAGTTTTCCTGGAAACAGTCTGAGCCTAGAGTTGAAGAGCAGAACTTTTTGTCCTGGCTCAAAGACTCTGGTTGACAACTTCTTGTCATGCCATTTCTTTGCCTTTTCCTTATAAATTTTTGCATTTTCAAAGGCATTGAGTCTGAACTCCTCTAGCTCATTTAGCTGGAGCAATCTTTTTTCACCAGCTAACTGTGCATCCATGTTTAGGAACCTGGTTGCCCAGTAGGCTTTATGTTCCAGTTCCACGGGCAGATGACAGGCCTTCCCATACACCAATTGGTATGGAGAGGTTCCTATAGGAGTCTTGAATGCTGTTCTGTATGCCTACAGAGCATCATCCAAGCTCTTTGCCCAATCCTTTCTTCGGGCTATCACAGTCCGTTCTAAGATTCTTTTTAGCTCTTTGTTAGAGACCTCAGCTTGCCCATTTGTCTGTGGATGATACGGAGTTGCCACTTTATGGCTGATTCCATATCTAACCATAGTAGAGTATAGCTGTCTATTGCAGAAATGAGTGCCCCCATCACTGATTAGTACTCTGGGAACACCAAACCTGCTGAAGATGTGTTTCTGGAGGAATTTTAGCACGGTCTTGGTATCATTAGTGGGTGTAGCAATTGCTTCTACCCACTTAGATACGTAGTCCACTGCCACCAGAATGTAAGTGTTTGAGTATGATGGTGGGAATGGACCCATGAAGTCAATTCCCCATACATCAAACAATTCTATCTCTAATATCCCTTGTTGAGGCATGGCATATCCATGAGGCAGGTTACCAGCTCTTTGGCAACTGTCACAGTTACGCACAAACTCTCGGGAATCTTTATAGAGAGTAAGCCAGTAGAAGCCACATTGGAGGACTTTAGTGGCTGTTCGCTCACTTCCAAAATGTCCTCCATACTGTGATCCATGGTAGTGCCATAGGATCCTTTGTGCTTCTTCTCTGGGTACACATCTGCGGATCACTCCGTCAGCACATCTCTTAAAGAGATATGGCTCATCCCAGAGGTAGTACTTGGCATCTGAAATTAATTTCTTTCTCTGCACGTAGCTGTACTCTTTGGGTATAAACCTCACAGCTTTATAATTTGCAATATCTGCAAACCATGGAGCTTCCTGAATGGCAAAGAGTTGCTCATCTGGGAAAGTCTCAGAAATCTCAGTAGAAGGGAGGGACGCCCCAACTACTGGTTCTATTCGGGACAGATGATCAGCTACTTGGTTCTCTGTCCCTTTTCTGTCTCTTATTTCTATATCAAACTCTTGCAGAAGCAACACCCATCTTATAAGCCTGGGTTTTGAATCCTGCTTTGTGAGTAAGTATTTAAGAGCAGCATGGTCAGTGTACACAACTACTTTGGATCCCACTAGATAGGATCTAAACTTGTCAATGGCATAGACCACTGCAAGTAACTCTTTTTCTGTGGTTATGTAGTTCTTCTGTGTGTCATTTAGAACACGGCTGGCATAGTAAATGACGTGCAGAAGCTTGTTATGCCTCTGTCCCAACACTGCACCAATGGCATGGTCACTGGCATCACACATTAGTTCAAATGGCAATGTCCAATCTGGTGCAGAGATAACTGGTGCTGTGACCAACTTAGCTTTCAGGGTCTCAAATGCCTGCAGACACTGTGTGTCAAACACAAATAGTGTGTCAGCAGCTAACAGGTTACTCAAAGGTTTTGCAATTTTCGAAAAATCCTTTATAAACCTTCTGTAGAATCCTGCATGCCCCAGAAAGCTTCTGATTGCCTTAACATTGGCAGGTGGTGGTAATTTTTCAATTACCTCTACCTTTGCTTGAAATTTTGTGCCCAAGGACAATTCCTTCAGTCACCATAAAGTGACATTTCTCCCAGTTTAAAACCAGGTTAGTCTCTTAGCACCTTTTCAAGACAAGTGCTAGGTGATTAAGACATGAGCTAAATGAGTCTCCATATACTGAAAAGTCATCCATGAAGACTTCCAGAAATTTCTCTACCATATCTGAGAAGATAGAGAGCATGCACCTTTGAAAGGTTGCAGGTGCATTGCACAGACCAAAAGGCATCCTCCTGTAGGCAAACACGCCAGAAGGGCAAGTGAATGCTGTTTTCTCTTGGTCCTGAGGATCTACTGCAATTTGGTTGTAGCCTGAATAGCCATCCAAAAAGCAGTAATAATCATGGCCAGCTAGTCTTTCTAGCATTTGGTCTATGAATGGTAAAGGAAAATGATCCTTTCTGGTGGCTGTGTTGAGCCTTCTGTAATCAATACACATGCGCCACCCTGTGACTGTCCTTGTAGGAACCAGTTCATTTTTTTCATTATGAACCACTGTCATGCCTCCCTTTTTGGGAACAACTTGAACGGGGCTCACCCAGGGGCTATCAGAAATAGGATAAATAATCCCAGCCTCTAGTAATTTAGTGACCTCTTTCTGCACCACCTCCTTCATGGCAGGATTTAGCCTCCTCTGTGGTTGGACCACTGGTTTGGCATTATCCTCCAATAGGATCTTGTGCATGCATCTAGCTGGGCTAATGCCCTTAAGATCACTTATGGACCACCCAAGAGCTGTCTTGTGTGTCCTTAGCACTTGAATCAGTGCTTCCTCTTCCTGTGAATTTAAAGCAGAGCTTATAATTACTGGAAAAGTGTCGCCCTCTCCCAGAAATGCATATTTCAGGGATGGTGGTAGTGGTTTGAGTTCAGGCTTAGGAGGCTTATCCTCCTCCTGAGGAATTTTCGAAAATTCCTTTGCCTCCTCTGGTTCTTCTTGATCAGGTTGAGCATCTTTGAAGATGTCCTCAAGCTCTGATTCTAGGCTTTCAGCCATATTGATCTCCTCTACCAGAGAGTCAATAATGTCAGCACCCATGCAGTCATTTGGTGTGTCTGGATGCTGCATAGCTTTTACAGCATTTAACTTGAACTCATCCTCATTGACTCTCAAGGTTACTTCCCCTTTTTGTACATCAATAAGAGTTCGTCCAGTTGCTAGGAAAGGTCTTCCTAGAATGAGAGTTGCACTCTTGTGCTCCTCCATTTCCAGCACTACAAAGTCAGTGGGAAAGGCAAATGGCCCAACCTTGACAATCATGTCCTCAATTATGCCTGATGGGTATTTAATGGAGCCATCAGCAAGTTGGAGGCATATCCGGGTTGGTTTGACTTCTCCAGTCAACCCAAGCCTTCTGATAGTGGATGCAGGTATTAGATTGATGCTTGCTCCAAGATCACATAGGGCTGTCTTGGTGCAGGCACCTTCTAATGTGCATGGTATCATAAAGCTCCCTGGATCTTGAAGCTTTTCTGGTAAGCTTTTCAAAATGACTGCACTGCATTCTTCAGTGAGAAACACTTTTTCAGTTTCTCTCCAATCCTTCTTATGACTTAAGATCTCTTTCATGAACTTAGCATAAGAAGGTATTTGCTCAAGTGCCTCTGCAAACAGAATCTTTATTTCAAGAGTCCTTAGATAGTCTGCAAAGCGGGCAAATTGCTTATCCTGCTCCGCTTGGCGGAGTTTTTGAGGATAAGGCATTTTGGCTTTATATTCTTCAACCTTAGATGCTGCAGGTTTATTCCTTACAGAAGTGGTTGAAGAAGCCTTGTTAGAGGGATTACTGTCAGCACTCTCAGGTGTCTGATTCTCCCTAGGCGTCTGAACGCCAGGATTGGGTGGAAATTGGGCGTTTAACGCCAACTTTTCCCCCTTTTCTGGCGTTTGAACGCCAGAACTGGGCAAGGAATGGGCGTTTAACGCCAGCTTTCCTTCCCTTTCTGGCGTTTGAACGCCAATGACATTCCTCTCTGGGCTCTTACTGTCCTCAGAGGGATTTTGAACAGTAGTTTGTTTGTCCTCTGTCAATTGTTCCTTGTTTGGATTTTTACTCTTTTGAGCAGTGTTATTCAAGGTCTTCCCACTCCTCAATTGAACTGCTTGACACTCCTCTGTTATCTGTTTAGATATTTGCTGTTTTGCTTGATTCAACTGCAGTTCTATGCTTAACTGTGTCATCCTTTTTGGAGGGTAAAAATGATTCAGGAATTTGTCTGACAACTGTTTCCATGTCTTTATGCTTGCTGTAGGTTGGTTATTCAACCACCTTTTAGCTTGATCTTTTACAGCAAATGGAAACAGTAATAGTCTGTAGACATCCTGATCTACCTCTTTATCATGTACTGTGTCAGCAATTTGTAAAAACTGTGCCAGAAACTCAGTAGGTTCTTCCTGTGGAAGACCGGAATACTGGCAATTTTGCTGCACTATGATAATGAGTTGAGGATTTAGCTCAAAGCTGCTTGCTTTGATGGGAGGTGTACAGATGCTACTCCCATATGCAGCTGTAATGGGTTTAGCATATGACCCCAGAGTCTTTTTGGACTGATCAATCCCATTTAGGTCCATAATGGACAAAAGGGAAATGATAATGATTGCAAACAGATAAATTTTGTTTTTTTTTTTGTTTTTTTTTTAGTTAAACGAAAAAATAAAAGAAAACAAAAGAAAATTAAAATAAAAATTTGAAAATCAAAAAGAAAATAAGATCAAAGCAAATTGAGAACTGAATCAATTAAGTAATTAAAAAGATTTTGAAAATAGCAATTAAAAAGATATGATTGAAAAATTTTTATGAAAAAAAAAAAGATTTGATTTTTGAAAAGAGGAAAGAGAAAAACACAAAGAGGACACCAAACTTAGAATTTTTATGAATCAAAAAGGGACTAAGAACATGCAAAAATCGAAAATTAAAAGAAAAGCAAAAGCATGCAATTGACACCAAACTTAAAATATGAAACTAGATTCAACTAAAAGACTCTAAACCAACAAAAATAAAACAGTCCTAATCTAAGCAACAAGATAAGCCGTCAGTTGTCCAAACTCAACAATCCCCGGCAACGGCGCCAAAAACTTGGTGCACGAAATTGCAATCACACTTTTGCAACCTCGCACAACTAACCAGCAAGTGCACTGGGTCGTCCAAGTAATACCTTGCGTGAGCAAGGGTCGATCCCACGGAGATTGTCGGCTTGAAGCAAGCTATGGTTATCTTGCAAATCTTAGTCAGGATATCAGAAATTATCAGGATCGATTGTGAAAAGCAAAAGAACATGAAATTATTACTTGTTTTGCAGTATTGGAGAATAGGTTGAGGTTTGGAGATGCTCCATCTTCTGAATCTCTGCTTTCCTACTGTCTTCTTCTTCAAGCACGCAAGGCTCCTTCCATGGCAAGCTGTATGTAGGGTTTCACCGTTGTCAATGGCTACCTCCCATCCTCTCAGTGAAAATGTTCCTATGCTCTGTCACAGCATGGCTAATTATCTGTCGGTTCTCGGTCAGGCCGGAATAGAATCCAGTGATTCTTTTGCGTCTGTCACTAACGCCCCGCCTGCTAGGAGTTTGAAGCACGTCACAGTCATTCAGTCATTGAATCCTACTCAGAATACCACAGACAAGGTTTAGACCTTCCGGATTCTCTTGAATGCCGCCATCAGTTCTAGCTTATACCACGAAGATTCCGATTAAAGAATCCAAGAGATAACTACTCAATCTAAGGTAGAACGGAGGTGGTTGTTAGGCACACATTCATAGTTGAGAATGATGATGATTGTCACGGATCATCACATTCATCCGGATTAAGAACAAGTATTATCTTAGAATGGAAGCAAGCATGATTGAATGAGAAACAGTAGTAATTGCATTAATCCATCAAGACACAGCAGAGCTCCTCACCCCCAACCGTGGGGTTTAGAGACTCATGCTGTGGAAGGTACCCAAAGAAAACGTGTAAAGTGTCATGAGGTACCGGTACAATGTCAAAAGATCCTATTAATAGTAAACTAGTAACCTAAGGTTTACAGAAATGAGTAAATGAAAGAAAAATCCACTTCCGGGCCCACTTGGTGTGTGCTTGGGCTGAGCATTGAAGCTTTCATGTGTAGAGACCTTTTCTGGAGTTAAACGCCAGCATTCATGCCAGTTTGGGCGTTTAACTCCAAGTTTTATGCCAGTTCCAGCGTTAAACGCTGGAATTTCTGAGGTCGAATTGCTATGCCGGTTTGGGCCATCAAATCTTGGGCAAAGCATGGACTATCATATATTGCTGGAAAGCCCAGGATGTCTACTTTCCAATGCCGTTGAGAGCGCGCCAATTGGGCTTCTGTAGCTCCAGAAAATCCACTTCGAGTGCAGGGAGGTTAGAATCCAACAGCATCTGCAGTCCTTTTTGGTCTCTGGATCAGATTTTTGCTCAGGACCCTCAATTTCAGCCAGAAAATACCTGAAATCACAAAAAAACACACAAACTCATAGTAAAGTCCAGAAAAGTGAATTTTAGCTAAAAACTAATAAAAATATACTAAAAACTAACTAAATCATACTAAAAACACACTAAAAACAATGCCAAAAAGTGTATAAATTATCCGCTCATCAAGAATCAATAACACTATCTGGATTCTGAGTTCCTAAAGAAGCCAATCATTCTGAGTTGCAAAGGATAGAGTGAGATGCCAAAACTGTTCAGAGGCAAAAAGCTAAAAGCCCCGCTCATCTAATTAATACTGATCTTCATAGATGTTTTTGGAATTCATTGCATACTCTCTTCTTTTTATGTTAATTGATCTTCAGTTGCTTGAGGACAAGCAACAATTTAAGTTTGGTGTTGTGATGAGCGGATAATTTGTACCCTTTTTGGCATTGTTTTTAGTATGTTTTTAGTAGTTTTAGTTGAGTTCTTAGTATATTTTTATTAGTTTTTAGTTAAAATTCACTTTTCTGGACTTTACTATGAGTTTGTGTGTTTTTCTGTGATTTCAGGTATTTTCTGGCTGAAATTGAGGGACCTGAGCAAAAATCTGATCCAGAGACTGAAAAGGACTGCAGATGCTGTTGGATTCTGACCTCCCTGCACTCGAAGTGGATTTTCTGGAGCTATAGAAGCCCAATTGGCGCGCTCTCAACGGCGTTGGAAAGTAGACATCCTGGGCTTTCCAGCAATATATGATAGTCCATACTTTGCCCAAGATTTGATGGCCCAAACTGGCGTTCAAAGTCACCCTCAGAAATTCCAGCGTTAAACGCCGGAACTGGCACCTAAATGGGAGTTAAACGCCCAAACTGGCATAAAAGCTGGCGTTTAACTCCAAGAAGAGTCTCTACACGAAATTGCTTCATTGCTCAGCCCAAGCACACACCAAGTGGGCCCGGAAGTGGATTTTTATGTCATTTACTCATCTCTGTACACCCTAGGCTACTAGTTTTCTATAAATAGGACCTTTTACTATTGTATTAGAGAGCTTTTTGATCATGTTTTATGATTGAACTCACTTTGGGAGGCTGGCCATTCGGCCATGCCTAGACCTTGTTCTTATGTATTTTCAACGGTGGAGTTTCTACACACCATAGATTAAGGTGTGGAGCTCTGCTGTACCTCGAGTGTTAATGCGATTATTATTGTTCTTCTATTCAATTCCGCTTGTTCTTTGTCCAAGATATCACTTGTTCTTCAACTTGATGAATGTGATGATCCGTGACACTCATCATCATTCTCACTTATGAACAAGGTGACTGACAACCACTTTTGTTCTACAAGCAATCAAGGCTCTAGTGAATATCTCTTGGATTCCTGATACACGATGCATGGTTGATCGCCTGACAACCGAGTGCTCGCCTGACAAACGAGCCAGCCATTCCGTGAGATCAGAGTCTTCGTGGTATAGGCGAGAACTGATGGCAGCATTCAAGAGAATCCGGAAGGTCTAACCTTGTCTGTGGTATTCTGAGTAGGATTCAATGATTGAATGACTGTGACGTGCTTCAAACTCCTAGCAGGCGGGGCGTTAGTGACAGACGCAAAAGAATCAATGGACTCTATTCCGGCCTGACCGAGAACCGACAGCTGATTAGCCATATGCTGTGACAGAGCATAGGAACATTTTCACTGAGAGGATGGGAGGTAGCCACTGACAACGGTGAAACCCTACACAAGCTTGCCATGGAAAGGAGTAAGAAGGATTGGATGAAGACAGTAGGAAAGCAGAGAGACGGAAGGGAAGGCATCTTCATACGCTTATCTGAAGTTCCTACCAATGAATTACATAAACCTAACCCACCCCTATAAATAAGCCATAATACAACCCTTCAAACACACACCTCATCCACAATAACCCCCACTTGGCTAAAACCCCCTCTCTCTTTCTATCTCTACTATTTTCTTCTTCTTCTACTCTTTTCTTCCCTTTTATTCATATTTGCTTGAGGACGAGCAAAGTTCTTAAGTTTGGTGTTGCAAAATCTTTGCTTTTTGACTTCTACCATTTCTAAGTATGGCACCCAAAGTCGGAGAGTCCTCTAGAAAGAGGAAAGGAAAAGCCATTGCTTCTGCCTCCAAACCTTGGAAAATAAGGAGATTCCTCACCAAAGTTCATCAAAACCACTTTTATGAAGTAGTGGCAAAGAAAAAGGTGATTTCCAAGGTCCCTTTTAGGCTAAAAAAGGATGAGTATCTGGAGATCCAACAAGAAATTTGGAGAAGAGGTTAGGAAGTTTTGACCAATCCTATCCCGAAAGTTGGGATCTTAATGGTGCAAGAGTTTTATGGCAATGCTTGGGTCACCAAAAAGCCTCACACTAGTGTGAACCCACATCCCAAAAATTGGCACATCATGGTCTGAGAGCGTCTCTTGAATTTCAGTCCAGAAAGTATAAGGTTGGCGCTCCAACTACCAGTAATGTAAGGAGACCCACACCCTTACATTAGAAGAGTCAATTTTGATCAGAGGCTAGACCAAGTCTTTTCAGACATCTGTGTGGAAGGACGCTCAAGGCAAGCCTGCCAAACTAAGAAGGCTTGACCTCAAGCCCGTAGCTAGAAGATGGTTGAAATTGATCCAACGCCCTATCATCCCTACTAGAAACTGATCCGAAGTGACTATTAACCGAGCCATCATGATTCACTGCATTATGCTTGGGAATGAGGTGGAGGTACATGAGATGATACCTCAAGAGCTATAGAAGGTGGCAGAAAAGCCCTCTACCCAAGCAAGGTTGGCATTCCCACATCTTATCTGTCACTTATACAGTTCTGCTGGAATTATCATAGAAGGAGATGTCCCCATTGAGGAGGACAAGCCCATCACTAAAAGAAGGATGCAGCATGTAAGAGAGCCTACATAAGAGCCTGTGCAGCCACCTCCAAAAGTCACTGAGATGCCTCAAGGGATGCATTTTCCTCCTAGAGACTATTGGGACCGACTGAACACTTCTCAAGGAGAATTGAGCTCCAACATGGATCAGCTGAGGATGGCACACCAAGAGCAGTCCACCATCCTCCACGAAATAAGAGAGGATCAAAGAGCTATGAGGGAGGAGCAACAGAGGCAATGATGAGACATAGAGGAGCTTAAATGCTCCATTAGATCCACTAAAGGAAGCAATAGCCATTGTCACTAAAGTGGTCACGTTCCGTTACCCCCTTGCTTATGTTATTTTTTTGTTTTTTGTAATACCACAATTAGCCTAAGCTTTACCTCGCATCGTAAAGCAAAGATTAATCAAGGATATACGACAGTTCTAAGCTCATACATATGATATATAGAAGGAATAATATTATCTAGAAGCCTGATGAAGGATATAGCTCAAAACCAGGATTTAAAAGCGTAAAACAAACTAACAAAGTGTTTAACATAAAGCATGATGAGCGGATAACTTATACGCTTTTTAGCATTATTTTTAGATAGTTTTTAGTATAATCTAGCTACTTTTAAGTATGTTTTCATTAGTTTTTATGCTAAATTCACATTTCTAAACTTTACTATGAGTTTGTGTGTTTTTCTGTGATTTCAGGTATTTTCTGGCTGAAATTGAGGGACCTGAGCAAAACTCTGATAAGAAGGCTGACAAAGGACTGCTGATGCTGTTGGATTCTGACCTCCCTGCAGTCGAAATAGATTTTCTGGAGCAACAAAACTCCAAATGGCGCGATCTCAATGGCGTTAGAAAGTAGACATCTAGAGCTTTCCATAAATATGTAATAGTTCATACTTTATTCACGATTAGATGACATAAAGTGGCGCTCAACGCCAGTTCCATGCTGCATTCTGGAGTCAAATGCCAGAAACACGTCACGAACCAGAGTTAAACGCCAAAAACACGTTACAACTTGGCGTTCAACTCCAAAAGAAGACTCTGCATGTGTAAAGCTCAAGCTCAGCCCAAGCACACACCAAGTGGGCCCCAAAAGTGGATTTCTGCATCAATTACTTACTTCTGTAAACCCTAGTAGCTAGTTTAGTATAAATAGAACATTTTTACTATTGTATTAGTGTCTTTTGACCACGTTACATCTTTGGTCTCAGTTTTATTCTATTATTCATCTTAGGAGGCTATTGATCACGTTTATGGGGGCTGGTCATTCAGCCATGCCTGAACCTTCATCACTTATGTATTTTCAACGGTGGAGTTTTTACACACCATAGATTAAGGGTGTGGAGCTCTGCTGTACCTCGAGTTTTAATGCAATTACTACTATCTTTTATTCAAATTCAATCTTAATTCTGTTCTAAGATACTACTCATACTTCAACCTGATGGATGTGATGATCTGTGACACTCATCATCATCCGTCCCTATGAACGCGTGCCTGACAACCACTTCCGTTCTACAAGCGAAAGCTAGAGTGTGCATCTCTTGGATTTCTGATGCACGATGCATGGTTGCCCTCGCCTGACAACCGAGCCTTCCATTTCATGAGATCAGAGTCTTCGTGGTTTAAGCTAGAATTGATGGCAGCATTCATGAGAATCTAGAAAGTCTAAACCTTGTCTGTGGTATTCTGAGTAGGATTCCGAGATTGAATGACTGTGACGAGCTTCAAACTCGCGATTGCTGGGCATGATGACAAACGCAAAAGAATCAATGGATTCTATTCCAACATGATCGAGAACCAACAGATGATTAGTCGTGCCGTGACAGAGCATTTGGACCTTTTTCACTGAGAGGATGGGATGTAGCCATTGACAACGGTGATGCCCTATATACAGCTTGCCATGGAAAGGAGTAAGAAGGATTGGATGAAGGCAGTAGGAAAGTAGAGATTCAGAAGGAGCACAGCATCTTCATACGTCAATCTGAAATCTCATCGATGATCTACATAAGTATTTCTATCTTTATTTTTAGTTTATTTATTATTATTATTCGAAAACTCCATAACCATTTATTATCCGCTTGACTGAGATTTATAAGATGACCATAGCTTGCTTCATACCAACAATCTCTGTGGGATCGACCCTTACTCACGTAAGGTTTATTACTTGGATGACCCAGTACACTTACTGGTTAGTTGAGCGAAGTTGTGAAATTATGTTTAGACCATGGTATTGAGCACCAAGTTTTTGGGGCCATTACCTGGGAATCAATTTCGAACAACAATTTAAATATGAATCATAATTTCATCCACCAAGTTTTTGGCGCCGTTGCCGAGGATTGTTCGAGTTTGGACAACTGACGGTTCATCTTGTTGCTCAGATTAGGTAATTTTCTTTTTTTGTTTTATTTTCAAAAATTTTTCAAAAATCTTTCAAAAATTTTTTTTCAGAGTTTTCAAGAATGAATTCTAAAGTTTCATATAACATGTTTTAGCTTGGCTGGCTATTAAGCCATGTCTAATTCATAGGATTTTGATTGAGGACTTTGGATTCATTACTTTCTTTTTCCTATATGTTTTTCGAAAAATATAAAATAAAATAAAAAAATAATAAAATAAAAAAGTTTAAAAATTTTGTGTTTCTTGTTTGAGTCTTGAGTCAATTTTTAAGTTTGGTGTTAATTGCATATTCATCTTGTTCTTGTATTTTTCGAAAATTCATGCATTCATAGTGTTCTTCATGATCTTCAAGTTGTTCTTGGTAAGTCTTCTTGCTTGATCTTGATGTTTTCTTGTTTTGTGTCTTTTGTTGTTTTTCATGTGCATTCTTGCATTCATGGTGTCTAAGCATGAAAAATTTCTAAGTTTGGCGTCTTGCATATTTTCTTTGTATTAAAAATTTTTCAAAAATATGTTCTTGATGTTCATCATGATCTTCAAAGTGTTCTTGGTGTTCATCTTGACATTCATAGTGTTCTTGCATGCATTATGTGTTTGATCCAAAATTTTCATGTTTTGGGTCATATTTGTGTTTTTCTCTCTCATCATTAAAAATTCAAAAAAAATTCAAAAAAATATATCTTTTCCTTTTTTTCTCTCAAAATTTCAAAAATTTGAGTTGACTTAGTCAAAAATTTTTAAAATTAGTTATTTCTTGTAAGTCAAGTCAAATTTTCAATTT
This sequence comes from Arachis stenosperma, assembly GCF_014773155.1. Classification (NCBI taxonomy): domain Eukaryota; kingdom Viridiplantae; phylum Streptophyta; class Magnoliopsida; order Fabales; family Fabaceae; genus Arachis; species Arachis stenosperma. Next base: position 32,979,406 of record NC_080378.1, read on the forward strand.
TAAAAATTTTATCTTTTTCAAAACTTTTTTCAAAAATCAAATCTTTTTCATTTTTCTTATTAATTTTCGAAAATTCTTTAAAATATTTTTCAAAAATCTTTTTCTTAGTTTTATCTTTATTTTCCAAAATTATGCTAACAATTAATATGATTGGTTCAAAAATTTGAAGTTTGTTACTTTCTTGTTAAGAAAGGTTCAATCTTTAAATTCTAGAATCATATCTTTTAGTTTCTTGTTAGTCAAGTAATTAATTTTAATTTTAAAAATTAAATCTTTTCCAACCATATCTTTTTAATCATATCTTTTTATCATATCTTTTTTTAAAATTTTATCTTTTTCAAAAATTTGATTTCAAAATATCTTCTTATCTTCTTATCTTTTCAAATTTGATTTTCAAATCTTTTTCAAACTAACCAATTAACTTTTGTTTGTTTCTTATCTTTTTCAAAACCACCTAACTAATTTTCTCTCTCTAATTTTCGAAAATACCTCCCTCTTTTTCAAAAATTATTTTTAATGAATTAATTGTTTTAAATTTTAGTTTCAATTTTATTTCTTATCCTAATTTTCGAAAATCATTAACTCCTTTTCAAAATTGTTTTCGAAAACTTCTCTCTCATTTTATTCTATTTATTCATTCATTTACTAACACTTCTCTTCATCTCAAATCACTGCCCATATCCTCACCCTTGTGTTTGGATTCTCCTTTCTTTATTCCCTTTCTTCTTCTACTAACAATAAGGAACCTCTTTACTGTGACATAGAGGATTCCTCTTCTTTTTCTGTTCTCTTCTCCTTCATATGAGCAGAAACAAGGAAAAAGGCATTCTTGTTGAAGCTGATCCAGAACCTGAAAGGACTCTGAAGAGGAAACTAAGAAAAGCTAAATTACAACAATCCAGAGACAACCTTACTGAAATTTTTGAACAAGAAAAGGAGATGGTAGCCGAACCCAACAACAATAATGTAAGAAGGATGCTTGGTGATTATACTGCACCTACGTCCAAGTTTGATGGAAGAAGCATCTCAATTCCTGCTATTGGAGCAAACAATTTTGAGCTGAAACCTCAATTAGTTGCTCTAATGCAACAGAACTGCAAGTTTGATGGACTTCCATCAGAAGATCCCTACCAGTTCTTGAATGAGTTCTTGCAGATCTGTGAGACTGTTAAGACTAATGGAGTAGATCCTGAAGTCTACAGGCTCATGCTTTTCCCTTTTGCTGTAAGTGACAGAGCTAGAGCATGGTTGGACTCTCAACCTAAAGATAGCCTGGACTCCTGGAATAAGCTGGTCACGGCCTTCTTGGCTAAGTTCTTTCCTCCTCAAAAGCTGAGCAAGCTTAGAGTGGATGTTCAGACCTTCAAATAAAAAGATGGTGAATCCCTCTATGAAGCTTGGGAAAGATACAAGCAGATGACCAAAAGATGTCTTTCTAACATGTTTTCAGAATGGACCATGATAGATATATTCTATTATGGTCTATCTGAGTTCTCTAAGATGTCACTAGACCATTCTGCAGGTGGATCCATTCACCTAAAGAAAATGCCTGCAGAAGCTCAAGAACTTATTGACATGGTTGCAAATAACCAGTTCATGTACACTTCTGAGAGAAATTTCGTAAATAATGGGACGCCTCAAAGGAAGGGAGTTCTTGAAATTGATGCTCTGAATGCCATATTGGCTCAGAACAAAATGTTGACTCAGCAAGTCAACATGAGTTCTCAAAGTCTGAATGGATGGCAAAATGCATCCAACAGTACTAAAGAGGCATCTTCTGAAGAAGAAGCTTATGATCCTGAGAACCCTGCAATAGCAGAGGTAAATTATATGGGTGAATCTTATGGAAACACTTATAATTCATCATGGAGAAATCATCCAAATTTCTCATGGAAGGATCAACAAAAGCCTCAACAAGGCTTTAATAATGGTGAAAGAAATAGGCTCAGCAATATCAAGCCTTATCCATCATCTTCTCAGCAACAGACAGAGAATTCTGAACAGAGCACCTCTAACTTAGCAAATTTAGTCTCTGATCTGTCTAAGGCCACTTTAAGTTTCATGAGTGAGACAAGGTCCTCCATCAGAAATTTGGAGGCACAAGTGGGCCAGCTGAGTAAGAAAATCACTGAAACTCCTCTTAGTATTCTCCCAAGCAATACTGAAGAGAATCCAAAAAGAGAGTGCAAGGCCATTAATATAATCAACATGGCCAAACCTAGAGAGGAAGGAGAGGACGTGAATCCCAATGAGGAAGACCTCATGAGACGTCTCTCAAGCAAGAAGGAGTTCCCTATTGAGGACCCAAAGGAATCTGAGGCTCATATAGAGACCATAGAGATTCCATTAAACTTCCTTCTGCCATTCATGAGCTCTAAAGATTATTTTTCCTCTGAAGAGGATGAAGATGTAACTGGAGAGCAAGTTACTCAATATCTAGGAGCTATCATGAAGCTGAATGCCAAGTTGTTTGGTAATGAGACTTGGGAAGGTGAACCTCCCTTGCTCATTGGTGAACTAGATATATGGGTTTAGCAAACTTTACCTCAAAAGAAACAAGATCCTGGTAAATTCGTAATACCCTGCACCATAGGCACCATGATCTTTGAAAAAGCTCTGTGTGACCTGGGGTCAGGTATAAATCTTATGCCACTCTCTGTAATGGAGAAGCTGGGGATCATTGAGGTAAAACCTGCCATATTCTCATTGCAAATGGCAGACAAGTCAGTAAGACAAGCTTATGGATTGGTAGAGGATGTGTTGGTAAAGGTTGAAGGCCTTTACATCCCTGCTGATTTCATAATCTTAGACACTAGGAAGGAGGAGGATGAATGCACCATCCTTGGAAGACCTTTCCTAGCCACAGCAGGAGCTGTGATAGAAGTTAACAGAGGAGAATTAGTCATTCAATTGAATGGGAACTACCTTGTGTTTAAGACTCAAGGGTGTTCTTCTGTATACATGGAGAGGAAACATGAAAAGCTTCTCTCAGTACAAAGTCAAACAAAGCCCCCACAATCAAGCTCTAAGTTTGGTGTTAGGAGGCCACAGCCAAACTCTAAGTTTGGTGTTGAATCCCCACATCCAAACTCTAAGTTTGGTGTTGGGAGTCTACAACATTGACCTGATCACATGTGTGGCTCCATGAGAGCCCACTGTCAAGCTATTGATATTAAAGAAGCGCTTATTGGGAGGCAACCCAATTTTTATTTATCTAATTTTATTTTTTTTTATTGTTCTTAATTGTTTTATTAGGTTCATGATCATGTGGAGTCACAAAAATATACTAAAATTAAAACAGAATCAAAAACAGCAAAAGAAAAATCACACCCTGGAGGAAGGACTTACTGGCGTTCAAACGCCAGTAAGGAGCATCTGGCTGGCGTTCAACGCCAGAACAGAGCATGAATCTGGTGTTGAACGCCAGAAACAAGCAGCATCCTGGCGTTTGAATGCCAGGAATATACCCTGAGGAGAGGTGGCGCTGAACGCCAGAAACAAGCATGGAACTGGCATTCAACGCCAGAAACATGCTGCAATTGGGCGTTGAACGCCCAACATAAGCATCACTTCGGCGTTTAAATGCCAGAATTATATGCAAAGGCGTTTTACATGCCTAATTGGTGCAGGGATGTAATCCTTGACACCTCAGGATCTGTGGACCTCACAGGATCATCCCAGGATCTGTGGACCTCACAAGATCCCCACTGATGAGCGGATAATTTGTATACTTTTTGGCATTGTTTTTAGTATGTTTTTGATATGATATAGTTAGTTTTTAGTATATTTTTATTAGTTTTTAATTAAAATTCACTTTTCTGGACTTTACTATGAGTTTGTGTGTTTTTCTGTGATTTCAGGTATTTTCTGGCTGAAATTGAGGGACCTGAGCAAAAATCTGATCCTGAGACCAAAAAGGACTGCAGATGCTGTTGGATTCTGACCTCCCTGCATTCGAAGCGGATTTTCTGGAGCTACAGAAGCCCAATTGGCGCGCTCTCAACGGCGTTGGAAAGTAGACATCCTGGGCTTTCCAGCAATATATAATAGTCCATACTTTGCCCAAGATTTGATGGCCCAAACCGGCGTTCAAAGTCACCTCAAGGAATCCCAGCGTTAAACGCTGGAACTGGCACCCAAATGGGAGTTAAACGCCCAAACTGGCACCAAAGCTGGCGTTTAACTCCAAGAAGAGTCTCTACACGAAATTGCTTCATTGCTCAGCCCAAGCACACACCAAGTGGGCCCGGAAGAGGATTTTTATGTCATTTACTCATTTCTGTACACCCTAGGCTACTAGTTTCTTATAAGTAGGACCTTTTACTATTGTATAGAAAGATCTTTTGATCACTTTTAGATCTCTAGATCATCTTTGGACATTTTAGTTCTTAGATCATTGGGAGGCTGGCCATTCGGCCATGCCTAGACCTTATGCTTATGTATTTTCAACGGTGGAGTTTCTACACACCATAGATTAAGGTGTGGAGCTCTGCTGTACCTCGAGTATTAATGCAATTACTATTGTTCTTTCATTCAAATTCCGCTTGTTCTTTATCCAAGATATCACTTGTTCTTCAACATGATGAAGGTGATGATTGACGCCCATCACCATTCTCACTCATGAACAAAGTGACTGACAACCACTCTTGTTCTACAAGCATTTGAGGCTTGGTGAATATCTCTTGGATTCCTGATTGCACGATGCATGGTTGATCGCCTGACAACCGAGTGCTCGCCTGACAAACGAGCCAACCATTCCGTGAGATCAGAGTCTTCGTGGTATAGGCAAGAACTGATGGCAGCATTCAAGAGAATCCGGAAGGTCTAACCTTGTCTGTGGTATTCTGAGTAGGATTCAATGATTGAATGACTGTGACGTGCTTCAAACCTGTAACCTACTGGGCGTTAGTGACAGACGCAAAAGAGTTATTCTATTCCGGTAGGGGAGGGAACCACACCGGTGATTGGCAGCACTGTGACAGAGTGTGTGCATTAGCTTTCACTGCGAGGATGGGAGGTAGCTGCTGACAACAGTGAGACCCTATATGAGCTTGCCATGGAAAGGAGTAAGAAGGGTTGGATGAAGACAGTAGGAAAGCAGAGAGACGGAAGGGAAGGCATCTTCATGCGCTTATCTGAAGTTCCCACCAATGAATTACATAAGTATCACTATCTTTATCTTTTATGTTATTTTCGTTCATCACCATATATATCTGAGTTTGCCTGACTAAGATTTACAAGATGACCATAGCTTGCTTCAATACTAACAATCTCCGTGGGATCGACCCTTACTCACGTAAGGTTTATTACTTGGACGACCCAGTGCACTTGCTGGTTAGTTGTGCGAAGTTGTGTAATGCCATGGTATTGGGCTACCACGTTTTTGGAGCCATTACCAGGGATTATGAGAGTTGTGAAAAAGTATAGTTCACAATTTCGCGCACCAAGTTTTTGGCGCCGTTGCCGGGGATTGTTCTAGTTTTGAGCAAGCCTTTGGTAACATCAGTGCCAAGATCCGGCAACAACATCAAATTTTTGGTGTTATTGCCCGGGATTGTTCAGGCTGGACAACTGACGGTTCATCTTGTTGCTTAGATTAGGTATTTTTTTCGAAATTCTTGAAGATGAATTCTAGAGTTTCATGATGATTTGTTGAAATCTGGCTGGCTGAGAAGCCATGTCTAATCTGATTGGACCGAGGTTTCAACTTATCACCACAAGAGCTTGTTGATTTCATATCAATCTTGCTTTTGGAGCAGTGATTTGCTAAGGCTTGGCTGACCTTTGGTCATGTCTAGTGTTTTGGACCGAAGCTTTCTTTGAAGGCTTGGCTGGCTGTGAAGCCATGTCTAATTCCTGGACCGGAGTCTTAGACTAGCATTGCACTGATTCCTGGAATTCTCATTAAGAATTTTGATATCTTTTTCCACTTAATTTTCGAAAAATACAAAAAAAAAATTCACAAAATCATAAAAACCAAAAAGATTTTATGTTTCTTGCTTGAGTCTAGAGTCTCATCTTAAGTTTGGTGTCAAATGCATGTTTTTGTTATATCTTTCGAATCCATGCATATAATTCTTTGTTTTGATCTTTAAATTCTATTGACTTGAGTATCTTGGTGTTTCATATAGTGTCAGTAGTACACAAACTGCTAAGTTTGGTGTCTTGCATGCATTGTTATTTGATTCTTGTTGCATTTTAATTATTAAAAATCCAAAAATATTTTTAATTTGTGTATTTTCAAGTCAATGATACAAGGGATTGAAGATTCAGAACACACTGCAGAGGAATTATACAGAAAAAGCTGAGCATTCAAAAATGCCCAGTGAAGAAGGCAGACTGGCGTTTAAACGCCAGCCAGGGCACCTGGTTGGGCGTTTAACGCCCAAAGAGGTAGCATTTTGGGCGTTAAACGCCAGAATGTATACCATTCTGGGCGTTTAACGCCAGGATGGTGCTAGGGGGAAGATTTTGTTTTCAAATCAATTTTTTCAAGTTTTTCAAAATCAAATCTTTTTCAAATCAAATCTTTTCACTCAAATGTTTTCAAAATTAATTTCTTTCCTTTCAAAGATACTTACTAACAATTAATGATTTGATTGAACATTTTTGCCTTTTCTGTTAAGGAAGGTTTTATGTTTGAATCATATCTTTTCTTGTTAGGCAAGTCACTAATTTTCCAAATCAAATCTTTTAAAATAATTTTCAAAACATATCTTTTAAAATGGTTTTCAAATCATATCTTCTCAATCACATCTTTTTAAGACAATAACCTTTCAATCATATTTTTTTTATCATATCTTTTTCAAATTAGTTTTCAATCAAATCTTTTTAGTTTCTAATTTCAAAATCTTTTTCAAAAATCACTTGATTTCTCTTCCACTTTCAATTTTCGAAAATTATCAATCAAATTTTCAAAATGTTTTCAAAATCTTTTAATTGAATTTTCGAAAATCCTCTTCCCTCCTTCTCACATCCTTCTATTTATGGAGTACCACTCCTTCTAAATGCACAATTCGAACCTTATCTAATTAAAGTTTGAATTCTTCTTCTCCTTCTTCTTTCCATTTCTCTTTTCCTCTGACATTTCAAGGAATCTCTATACTGTGACATAGAGGATTCCACATCTTCTTTTTCTCTTCTCTTTCATATGAGCAGGAGCAGAGACAAAGGCATTCTTGTTGAAGCTGATCCTGAACCCGAAAGGACCTTGAAGAGAAAGCTAAGAGAAGCCAAAGCACAACTCTCTTTAGAGGACCTGACCGAATTCTTCAAAGAAGAAGAACACATGGCAGCCGAAAACAACAACAATGCCAACAATGCAAGGAAGGTGCTGGGTGACTTCACTGCACCTACTCCTGATTTTTATGGGAGAAGCATCTCTATCCCTGCCATTGGAGCAAACAACTTTGAGCTTAAGCCTCAATTAGTTTCTCTAATGCAACAGAATTGCAAGTTCCATGGACTTCCAATGGAAGATCCTCATCAGTTTTTAGCTGAATTCTTGCAAATCTGTGACACAGTCAAGACTAATGGGGTAGACCCTGAAGTCTATAGACTGATGCTATTCCCTTTTGCTGTAAGAGACAGAGCTAGAATATGGTTGGATTCTCAACCTAAAGAAAGCCTGGACTCTTGGGAAAAGCTAGTCAATGCCTTCTTGGCAAAGTTCTTTCCACCACAAAGATGGAGTAAGCTTAGAGTGGAAGTCCAAACCTTCAGGCAGAAGGATGGAGAATCCCTCTATGAAGCTTGGGAAAGATACAAACAATTAATCAGAAGATGTCCTTCAGACATCCTTTCTGAATGGAGCATCATAGGTATTTTCTATGATGGTCTCTCTGAACTATCTAAGATGTCCTTGGATAGCTCTGCTGGAGGATCTCTTCATCTGAAGAAGACGCCTGCAGAAGCTCAAGAATTGATTGAAATGGTTGCAAATAACCAATTCATGTACACTTCTGAAAGGAATCCTGTGAACAATGGGACTAGTCAGAAGAAAGGAGTTCTTGAGATTGACACTCTGAATGCCATATTGGCTCAGAACAAGATATTGACTCAACAAGTCAATTTGATTTCTCAAAGTCTGTCTGGAATGCAAAATGCACCAAATAGTACAAAGGATGCTTCATCTGAGGAAGAAGCTTATGATCCTGAGAACCCTTCCATGGAAGAGGTGAATTACCTAGGAGAACCCTATGGAAATACCTACAATTCTTCATGGAGAAATCACCCAAATCTCTCATGGAAGAATCAAGAGAGACCTCAACAAGGTTTCAATAACAATAATGGTGGAAGAAACAGGTTTAGCAATGGCAAGCCTTTTCCATCATCTTCTCAGCAACAGACAGAGAGTTCTAAGCAGAATACTTCTGACTTAGCAACAATGGTCTCTGATCTAATAAAGACCACTCAAAGTTTCATGAATGAAACAAGGTCCTCCATCAGAAATTTGGAAGGACAAGTGGGTCAGCTGAGCAAGAAAGTTACTGAACTCCCTCCTAGTACTCTCCCAAGTAATACAGAAGAAAATCCAAAAGGAGAGTGCAAGGCCATCAACATGGCCGAATATGGAGAGGAAAGAGAGGAAGAAGACGCTACTGAGAAAGACCCCAGTGGGCGTGCACCACTCTCCTCTGAGTTCCTCAATGAGGAACCTTGGGAATCTGAGGCTCAAAATGAGACCATAGAGATTCCATTGGACTTACTTCTGCCATTCATGAGCTCTAATGAGTATTCTTCCTCTGAAGAGGATGAGTATGTTACTGAAGAGCAAGTTGCTAAATACCTTGGAGCAATCATGAAACTAAATGACAAGTTATTTGGAAATGAGACTTGGGAGGATGAACCTCCCTTGCTCACCAAAGAACTGGATGACTTGTCTAGGCAGAAACTGCCTCAAAAGAGGCAGGATCCTGGGAAGTTTTCTATACCTTGTACCATAGGCACCATGACCTTCAAGAAGGCCTTGTGTGACTTAGGGTCAAGTGTGAACCTCATGCCCCTCTCTGTAATGGAGAAATTAGGGATCTTAGAGGTGCAAGCTGCAAGAATCTCATTAGAGATGGCAGACAACTCAAGAAAACAAGCCCATGGACTTGTAGAGGATGTTCTGGTTAAAGTTGAAGACCAGTACATTCCTACTGATTTCATAGTCCTAGAGACTGGGAAGTGCATGGATGAATCCATCATCCTTGGCAGACCCTTCCTAGCCACAGCAAAGGCTGTGATTGATGTTGACAGAGGAGAGTTAATCATTCAAGTGAATGAAAAATCCTTGGTGTTTAAGGCCCAAGGATATCCCTCTGTCATCATGGAGAGGAAGCATGAAGAGCTCCTCTCAAAACAGAGCCAAACAGAGCCCCCACAGTCAAACTCTAAGTTTGGTGTTGGGAGGCTACAACCAAACTCTAAGTTTGGTGTTGAAATCCCACATTCAAACTCTAAGTTTGGTGTTGGGAGGTTTCAACACGGTTCTGAGCATTTCTGAGGCTCCATGAGAGCCCTCTGTCAAGCTAATGACATTAAAGAAGCGCTCGTTGGGAGGCAACCCAATATTTTATAATTAATTATTTTCTTGTGTTATTTTATCTTTTTTGTAGGTTGATGATCATAAGAAATCACAAAAACAATGAAAAAAGCAAAAACAGAATGAAAAACAGGAAGAAAAACAGCACACCCTGGAGGAGAAGAAACTGGCGTTCAAACGCCAGTAATGCTAGCTGTTGGGCGTTTAACGCCCAGTCTGGCACCATTCTGGGCGTTTAACGCCAGAAAGGGGCACCAGACTGGCGTTAAACGCCAGTAAAGGGCAACAACCTGGCGTTAAACGCCAGGAATGGGCACCAGCCCGGCGTTTAACGCCAGAAATGGCTCAAAACGTGATTTTGAGCAACATTTAGTGCAGGGATGACTTTTCCTTGACACTACAGGATCTGTGGACCCCACAGGACCCTACCATCACTCTCTCTCTTCTTCCCCCATTCACCAATCACCTCAACACCTCTTCCCCAAAAACCCCTCACCTATCAAATCCCATCTTTCTCTTCACCACTCACATCCATCCTTCATAAAACCCCACCAACCTCACCCTTCAAATTCAAACCACTTTCCCTCCCAAACCCACCCATAATGGCCGAACCTTTACCCCCCTCTCTCCTATAAATACCCTTCTTCAACTCTTCATTTTCACACAACCTAAACCCCCTTTCTTACCCTTCTTGGCCGAACACACTACCATCTCCCTTCTTCCTCATTTCTTCTTCTTCTACTCTCTTCTTTCTCCTTTTGCTCGAGGACGAGCAAACATTTTAAGTTTGGTGTGGTAAAAGCATTGCTTTTTGTTTTTCCATAACCATTTATGGCATCCAAGGCCGGAGAAACCTCTAAAAAGAGGAAAGGGAAGGCAAAAGCTTCCACCTCCGAGTCATGGGAGATGGATAGATTCCTCTCAAGGGTGCATCAAGACCACTTCTATGAAGTTGTGGCCTTGAAGAAGGTGATCTCCGAGGTCCCCTTTTCACTCAAAAAAGGTGAATATCCGGAGATCCGCCATAAGATCCGAAGAAGAGGTTGGGAAGTTCTTACCAACCCCATTCAACAAATCGGAATCTTGATGGTTCAAGAGTTCTATGCCAATGCATGGATCACAAAGAACCATGACCAAAGTGTGAACCCGAATCCAAAGAATTATCTCACTATGGTTCGGGGGAAATACTTGGATTTTAGTCCGGAGAGTGTGAGGGTGGCGTTCAACTTGCCTATGATGCAAGGAGATGAGCATCCTTACACTAGAAGGGTCAACTTTGATCAAAGGTTGGACCAAGTCCTCACAGTCATATGTGAAGAGGGCGCACAATGGAAGCAAGATTCAAGAGGAAAGCCGGTCCAATTGAGAAGGCATGACCTCAAGCCCGTGGCTAGAGGATGGTTAGAGTTCATACAACGCTCAATCATCCCCACTAGCAACCTGTCCGAAGTTACCATAGACCGGGCCATCATGATCCATAGTATCATGATTGGAGAAGAAATAGAGGTTCATGAGGTTATAGCCCAAGAACTCTATAAGGTGGCGGACAAGACCTCCACCTTGGCAAGGTTAGCCTTTCCTCATCTCATTTGTCACCTCTGTTATTCAATTGGAGTTGACATAGAGGGAGACATTCCCATTGATGAGGACAAGCCATCACCAAGAAAAGGATGGAGTACACAAGAGATCTCACTCATCATGAGATCCCTGAGATTCCTCAAGGGATGAATTTTCCTCCACAAAACTATTGGGAGCAACTAAACACCTCCCTAGGAGAACTAAGTTCCAACATGGGACAACTGAGGGTGGAGCATCAAGAACACTCCATCATCCTTCATGAAATTAGAGAAGATCAAAAAATCATGAGGGAGGAGCAACAAAGACAAGGAAGAGACATTGAGGAGCTCAAGCACTCCATAGGATCTTCAAGAGCAAGAAAGAGCCGCCATTACTAAGGTGGACCCGTTCTTTGATTTCCTTGTTATTGTTCTTCTGTTTTTTCGAATTTTAATGCTTATGTTTATCCATGTTTGTGTCTTATGATCATTAGTGTCTTGGTGTCTATGCCTTAAAGTTATGAATGTCCTATGAATCCATCACCTTTCTTCAATAAAAACGTGCCTAATTGATAAAAGAAAGAATTGCATGAATTTTGAATTTTATAATAGTTTAATTATTTTGATGTGGTGGCAATATTTTTGTTCTCTGAATGTATGCTTAAACAGTGCATATGTCTTTTGAATTTGTGGTTCATGAATGTTGGCTCTTGAAAGAATGATGAAAAAGGAGACATGTTACTGAGGATCTGAAAAATCAATAAAATGATTCTTGAAGCAAGAAAAAGCATTTCAAAAAAAAAAACCGAAAAAAAAAAACGAAAAAAAAAAGAGAAAGGAATAAGAGTTGTGATCCAAGGCAATAAGAGTGTGCTTAAGAACCCTGGACACCTCTAATTGGGGACTTTAGCAAGCTGAGTCACAATCTAAAAAGGTTCACCCAATTATGTGTCTGTGGCATGTATGTATCCGGTGGTAATACTGGAAGACAGAGTGCTTTGGGCCACAGCCAAGACTCAATAAATAGCTATGTTCAAGAATCATCATACTTTACTAAGAGAATCATTAACACTATCTGGATTCTAAGTTCCTAAAGAAGCCAACCATTCTGGATTTCAAAGGATAGAGTGAGATGCCAAAACTGTTCAGAGGCAAAAAGTTAAAAGCCCCGCTCATCTGATTAATACTGATCTTCACAGATGTTTTTGGAATTCATTGCATATTCTCTTCTTTTTTTTTATTTGATTTTCAGTTGCTTGAGGACAAGCAACAATTTAAGTTTGGTGTTGTGATGAGCGGATAATTTGTATACTTTTTGGCATTGTTTTTAGTATGTTTTTGATATGATATAGTTAGTTTTTAGTATATTTTTATTAGTTTTTAATTAAAATTCACTTTTCTGGACTTTACTATGAGTTTGTGTGTTTTTCTGTGATTTCAGGTATTTTCTGGCTGAAATTGAGGGACCTGAGCAAAAATCTGATCCTGAGACCAAAAAGGACTGCAGATGCTGTTGGATTCTGACCTCCCTGCATTCGAAGCAAATTTTCTGGAGCTACAGAAGCCCAATTGGCGCGCTCTCAACGGCGTTGGAAAGTAGACATCCTGGGCTTTCCAGCAATATATAATAGTCCATACTTTGCCCAAGATTTGATGGCCCAAACCGGCGTTCAAAGTCACCTCAAGGAATCCCAGCGTTAAACGCTGGAACTGGCACCCAAATGGGAGTTAAACGCCCAAACTGGCACCAAAGCTGGCGTTTAACTCCAAGAAGAGTCTCTACACGAAATTGCTTCATTGCTCAGCCCAAGCACACACCAAGTGGGCCCGGAAGAGGATTTTTATGTCATTTACTCATTTCTGTACACCCTAGGCTACTAGTTTCTTATAAGTAGGACCTTTTACTATTGTATAGAAAGATCTTCTGATCACTTTTAGATCTCTAGATCATCTTTGGACATTTTAGTTCTTAGATCATTGGGAGGCTGGCCATTCGGCCATGCCTAGACCTTATGCTTATGTATTTTCAACGGTGGAGTTTCTACACACCATAGATTAAGGTGTGGAGCTCTGCTGTACCTCGAGTATTAATGCAATTACTATTGTTCTTTCATTCAAATTCCGCTTGTTCTTTATCCAAGATATCACTTGTTCTTCAACATGATGAAGGTGATGATTGACGCCCATCACCATTCTCACTCATGAACAAAGTGACTGACAACCACTCTTGTTCTACAAGCATTTGAGGCTTGGTGAATATCTCTTGGATTCCTGATTGCACGATGCATGGTTGATCGCCTGACAACCGAGTGCTCGCCTGACAAACGAGCCAACCATTCCGTGAGATCAGAGTCTTCGTGGTATAGGCAAGAACTGATGGCAGCATTCAAGAGAATCCGGAAGGTCTAACCTTGTCTGTGGTATTCTGAGTAGGATTCAATGATTGAATGACTGTGACGTGCTTCAAACCTGTAACCTACTGGGCGTTAGTGACAGACGCAAAAGAGTTATTCTATTCCGGTAGGGGAGGGAACCACACCGGTGATTGGCAGCACTGTGACAGAGTGTGTGCATTAGCTTTCACTGCGAGGATGGGAGGTAGCTGCTGACAACAGTGAGACCCTATATGAGCTTGCCATGGAAAGGAGTAAGAAGGGTTGGATGAAGACAGTAGGAAAGCAGAGAGACGGAAGGGAAGGCATCTTCATGCGCTTATCTGAAGTTCCTACCAATGAATTACATAAGTATCACTATCTTTATCTTTTATGTTATTTTCGTTCATCACCATATATATCTGAGTTTGCCTGACTAAGATTTACAAGATGACCATAGCTTGCTTCAATACTAACAATCTCCGTGGGATCGACCCTTACTCACGTAAGGTTTATTACTTGGACGACCCAGTGCACTTGCTGGTTAGTTGTGCGAAGTTGTGTAATGCCATGGTATTGGGCTACCACATTTTTGGAGCCATTACCAGGGATTATGAGAGTTGTGAAAAAGTATAGTTCACAACTTCGCGCACCACCCACCTACCTCAACTCACCTTCTCTCCTCTTCTTCACATTCATCCTCTTCCCCATAAACACTCTTCCCCATAAACCCTTCACCAATCACCTCAATCTCTCTTTCTAATTACCCCCCCTTCACCACTCACATCCTTCCACTCTTCCCCATAAACCCCACCTACCTTCAAAATTCAAAATTACTTTCCCACCCAACCCACCCAATATGGCCGAAACTTAACCCCTCTCCCTCCACTATAAATACCCCTCCCTTCTTCTTCATTTTCAGACAACACAACCCTCTCTTCTCCTCCTTAGCCGAAACATAACCTTGTCTCCCTCTCCTCCATATATTCTTCTTCTTCTTCTATTCTTTCTTCTTTTGCTCGAGGGCAAGCAATATTTTAAGTTTGGTGTGGTAAAAACTTAGCTTTTTTGTTTTTCCATAACCATTGATGGCACCTAAGGCCAGAGAAAGAGGAAAGGGAAGACAATTGCTTCTACCTCTGAGTCATGGGAGATAGAAAGACTCATCTCAAGGGTCTATAGCTCAGTAGAAGAGCATTTGACTGCAAATCAAGAGATCCCTGAGATACCTCAGGGGATACATTTTCCTCCACACAATTATTGGGAGCAACTAAGGATAGGAGCACCAAAATCACTAGGGATCAAGCAACAGAGGCAAGGAAGAGACATAAAGGAGCTCAAAAAAGCACCATTGGCCCTTCAAAAAGGCACCACCCTCACTAAGGTGGACTCATTCCTTGTTCTTATTTCTCTATTGTTTTTCTTTTCAGTTTTTATGCTATATGTTTGTTTATGTTTTGTGTCTCTATTTCATGATCATTAGTATGTAGTAACTATGTCTTAAAGCTATGAATAATTCCATGAATCCTTCACCTTTCTTAAATGAAACATGTTTTTAATACAAAAGAACAAGAAGTACATGAGTTTCGAATTTATCCTTGAATTTAGTTTAATTATATTGATGTGGTGACAATACTTTTTGTTTTCTGAATGAATGCTTGAACAGTGCATATTTTTTATCTTGTTATTTATGAATGTTAAAATTGTTGGCTCTTGAAAGAATGATGAACAAAGAGAAATGCTATTGATAATCTGAAAAATCATGAAATTGATTCTTGAAGCAAGAAAAAGCAGTGAAAAAGCAAAAGCTTGCGAAAAAAAAAATTTTGGCGAAAAAAAATAAATAGAAAGAAAAAGAAAAAGCAAGCAGAAAAAGCCAATAGCCCTTAAAACCAAAAGGCAAGGGTAAAAAGGATCCAAGGCTTTGAGCATCAATGGATAGGAGGGCCCAAGGAAACAAAATCCAGGCCTAAGCGGCTAAATCAAGCTGTCCCTAACCATGTGCTTGTGGCATGCAGGTCCAAGTGAAAAGCTTGAGACTGAGTGGTTAAAGTCGTGATCCAAAGTAAAAAGAGTGTGCTTAAGAACCCTGGACACCTCTAACTGGGGACTTTAGCAAAGCTGAGTCACAATCTGAAAAGGTTCACCCAGTCATGTGTCTGTGGCATTTATGTATCCGGTGGTAATATTGGAAAACAAAGTGCTTAGGGCCACAGCCAAGACTCATAAAAGTAGCTGTGTTCAAAAATCAACATACTTAACTAGGAGAATCAATAACACTATCTGAAATTCTAAGTTCCTATAGATGCCAATCATTCTAAACTTCAAAGGATAAATTGAGATGCCAAAACTATTCAGAAGCAAAAAACTACTAGTTCCGCTCATCTAATTAGAACTAATATTCATTGATAGTTTGAGATTTATAGTATATTCTCTTCTTTTTATCCTAATTGATTTTCAGTTGCTTGGGGACAAGCAACAATTTAAGTTTGGTGTTGTGATGAGCGAATAATTTATATGCTTTTTGGCATTGTTTTTAGATAGTTTTTAGTATAATCTACCTACTTTTAGGGATGCTATCATTAGTTTTTATGCTAAATTCACATTTCTGAACTTTACTATGAGTTTGTGTATTTTTCTATGATTTCAGGTATTTTCTGGCTGAAATTGAGGGACCTGAGCAAAACTTTGATAAGAAGGGTGACAAAGGACTAGTGATGCTGTTGGATTCTGACCTCCCTGCACTCGAAATGGATTTTCTGGAGCTACAAAACTCCAAATGGCGCGCTCTCAACGGTGTTGGAAAGTAGACATCCAGAGATTTCCAGCAATATATAATAGTCTATACTTTATTAACAATTAAATGACGTAAACTGGTGCTCAACGCCAGTTCCATGCTGCATTCTGGAGTCAAACGCCAGAAACACGTCACGAACCAGAGTTGAATGCCAAAAACACGTTAAAACTTGGCGTTCAACTCTAAAAGAAGCCTCTGCACGTGTAAAGCTCAAGCTCAGCCCAAGAACACACCAAGTGGGCCCCGGAAGTAGATTTCTGCATCATTTACTTACTTGTGTAAATCCTAGTAGCTAGTTTAGTGTCTTTTGACCACGTTACATCTTTGGTCTCAGTTTTATTCTATTATTCATCTTAGGAGGCTACTAATCACGTTTATGGGGGTTGGGCATTCGGCCATGCCTGAACCTTCATCACTTATGTATTTTCAACGGTGGAGTTTCTACACACCATAGATTAAGGGTGTGGAGCTTTGCTGTACCTCGAGTTTTAATGCAATTACTACTATCTTTTATTCAAATTCAATCTTAATTCTGTTCTAAGATACTACTCGTACTTCAACCTGATGGATGTGATGATCCGTGACACTCATCATCATCCGTCCCTATGAACGCGTGCCTGACAACCACTTTCGTTCTACACGCGAAAGCTAGAGTGTGTATCTTTTGGATTCCTGATGCACGACGCATGGTTGCCCTTGCCTGACAACCGAGCCTTCCATTCCGTGAGATCAGAGTCTTCGTGGTATAAGCTAGAATTGATGGGGGCATTCATGAGAATCTGGAAAGTCTAAACCTTGTCTGTGGTTTTCCGAGTAAGATTCCGGGATTGAATGACTGTGACGAGCTTCAAACTCGCGATTGCTGGGCGTGATGACAAATGCAAAAGAATCAAGAGATTCTATTCCAACATGATCGAGAACCGACAGATGATTAGGCGTGCCGTGACAGAGCATTTGGACCTTTTTCACTGAGAGGATGGGATGTAGCCATTGACAACGGTGATGCCCTACATACAGCTTGCCATGGAAAGGAGTAAGAAGGATTGGATGAAGGCAGTAGGAAAGCAGAGATTCAGAAGGAGCACAACATCTTCATACGCCTATCTGAAATTCCCATCGATGATCTACATAAGTATTTCTATCTTTATTTTCAGTTTATTTATTATTATTATTCAAAAACTCCATAACAATTTATTATCCGCCTGACTGAGATTTACAAGATGACCATAGCTTGCTTCATACCAACAATCTCTGTGGGATCGACCCTTACTCACGTAAGGTTTATTACTTGGACGACCCAGTACACTTGCTAGTTAGTTGAGCGAAGTTGTGAAATTATGTTTAGACCATGGTATTGAGCACCAAGTTTTTGGGGCCATTACCTGAGAATCAATTTCGAACAACAATTTAAGTATGAATCACAATTTCGTCCACCAAAGCACAAGAAAACATATGTGATATAAATAAGGATAATAGTATAATAGTGTAATATCATAAGAAACTAGCCACAGCTCGCGGAGTTTAAGCCGGCTAGCCAAATTTACCGACAAAAGGAAACTGAAGTTTAAACTGACTTATACAAGTTTTTGTTCTCTCTCAAATACAAGCCTCTAGGTCCAATATAAAAATACGAAAGTGAGAGACATATACAAATAAACAAAAGAGACTCAAAGGAAGTATCCGGATCCTCCGCTCCTGTCACCAACCAGACAACTCACCTAGGTGGGTTGTGACCTGCATCTGAAAAATACAACAGAAATATGGTATGAGAATCGGAGGTTCTCAGTATGGTAACAGTGCCCAGTGATGTAGGATATAAGACCTCGGGACGCTAAAGGCAATCCTAGACTCCGTATCCATCTTAAGATTCAAACTTAAAGCATTCTAAACCAAATAAGCATAATATGTAAAACCTTAAAAACTTAAACCATTGCACCTTAAAGGGTAATCTATCTTAAGGAATTTCTAATCTAATCAAATACCGCTGTCCCACAGCCTTCACCAACAGATCCTCCATGTGATCCCATCGCCACCGCCTTCCGAACCTCCTCAATCCCAGTAGAAGACACAAATATATACAAGTAAAACGCAGATAGAAGCATATATAGCAATTAATTCAAATAGCAATTAGACATGTTATACAGATAGGAAAACAATATCAAGTTGGCAAAGCATACAAACAGATAAAAAATGCACATGATGAATGCCTGCCCTACTGGCTGTGGTATCACATTGTCGGTTCAACTGCCAACCTGACACATCTCCATGGAGATGTTTCCCTTCGGAATCATGGTGTGGGAACCCCCGAGATATAGTGCTCGGATCACCATCTAGGATTTTGCGCCTATACGCTCTGATGATCTGAAGGGATGCTGATGACATGTCATCATGTCATGTTTTTCTATGCTTTTTCGTACAAGAAATTGATGGTTAGTGCTTAAATATTGCATTCTTTTGTGCTTAAATGGTATATTTTCTTGATCTTTTGATTTTATAAATTTTATAGGAAATAAGTGGAAAAAGAAGCAAAATAACACAAAATCAGCTCAAAAGAAGAAAAGAAGGATTTTAGGGCACACTTTAAAATTGAGCGCGCTTTGGAACTTTAGGCCACGCTTTTAAAAGCGTGGCCCATGACCATGAAGCCTTGGCATATGCATAATGCTTATGCATGCATTAGTAATTAATAAACATGCTATCTTGAATTATCATGCGTTAATGCTCATGCATGCATGCATTTAATTATTAATGATGAATGAATGAAATAAATGCATTATTAATTAAAGCCAATGGAAGAATGCATGAAATACATTATTAAAGTAAATTGCTTTAATGATAATGCATTGGCATTAATTAATAATCCAATTAAAGCATGCATTTCATTATTAATACATTACTTTACTAAGTAATATAATGCATACAATCAAGCTTACGTTAATGCATTACTTTACTAAGTAATATAATGCATTAGTAAAGCCATTCATGAATGAACGCTAGCGTTCATTAGCAAGGGAGCGCTACATTAAAATTTAAAGGGAAGCCTAGCGTTCATTAACAATGAGAGCCACGTTCACTTTTCTTACCTTTATTGTGACTACTGAGCTTGGAACCAAGGAAACAAGGTAAAGCGCAACAAAGGCAAAACAAGGCAAACGTTCAAAGATCCAAACGTAGCGCTCGAAGAAGGAGTGCTGGCCAAAGGGAAAAGCACTCAAACAAGGAAAGCAAAGCGCGCAAGGGAAGCATGTGAACGCTACGTTCACATCTCTTAACTGCGCGCTACACCAAAAGGAAACTCACAAAAGGGAAGCAACCAAGGCTCGAAGAGGGAACCAAGCGCCCAAGGAATAGCGCTCACTAAGGGAGCGCGACGTTCACTAAGTGAACGTTGGAGGAGGCCACATGCACACAAGGAGCACCAAATTGGCACGCCACAAAAATAAACGCTAAGTTCACTTACCCAACAGAACGCTTTACTGGAACAAGTGCCCCTGACCCAAGCTCCTGACCCATTCTCATTCAAATCCAAAGTAAGTAAAACCCATTAACATGACTCAAAGGCACACAGAGAAGCTAGATTAGGAATGTCATTTGTAATTTATTTTTCAATTTCATTTTTATTTTGTAAAGCCTATAAAAAGGCATCCATACCATTTTAGAAAGGAGGCTGGCTCTGCTAGAGAGCAGTAGGTGTAGGAGTAGAATAGAAAGCTCTTGTAAACACTTTTATTTTTCTGCACTGAATTCAATTTCGCTCATGCACTTTCAATCTCTACAATTCTGTTCTGCAATTTCTTTTTCTGCACTTTTACAATTTCTTGAGCTGAGTTTACTTTCTATGCAATTTAAATTCTTTGCCTCCTTGCTAATTTCCTTTCTGAAATTTTTCATGAGTTTGCTGTGAGATTGATTTACATTTCTAAGCAATTTAAATTTCCCTGCACCTCAATTCCCTTTTCTGTTGATGCAATTTACTTTCCTTGTCATTTAAGATTCTGTCACTTGTTCCAAGCTTTGATTCACTGCCTCTTTAATTTCCAACACCCAGCCCCCTTTTTGTAACACCCTACCATACAGAGTCTTATGCTTAAGTCATAATTCAGAGATGGCAAGGTATTACGACCTCTAAAATAAAAAAAATTTAGTACATATAGTAGTATGAATGATTGATTATAACTAGGAGCCTTTGTAGAAAAAGGGTAAACAAAAATCGCAACTCAAAAGCGCAACACTCTGATCGATAACGTAACAAACAAGGATAAACCAACGCGAGATTATATATATACAAATGAGTGTCAAAAACAGGAATATCAAGACTCAAAATCCGACTGCGAAGATAACCAGTCCGAGCATAGCAATATATACATATGATAAAATAAGGAAAACCCCAAAGGAAACCCAAAGGGACACAAATACAGAAACTTATTCTCCAAAATCTCCTATAAGAGGAGTCAACACAGTTTGTATTATTTAATGGAGATAAGAGTATCTAAGCAAAACATATAAACTAAAACATAGTCCCGAGAACAAAGGATCTTCGCAAATTTAGAAGTCTCCAGCAGGCCTCAGCGGGAAACCTCACGTCCTGCATGTGAAAACCACAAAATCCGCATGGGTGAGAACCAGAGGTCCCCAGCATGGTAACAGCTTCCACATATATAATACATAATAATAGAGAAAAGCGGCAAGGGCAATCCTAGAACTTCCTCCAGATAATATCAAAGCTTATAGACAAGCTAAACCGTATGTGGCGACTGACTAAAGATTCTTCAGTCTAACTTATACTTCCCTTTCCAATTCCTTCAGACCTCCCAGCCACCAGCAAGAGTATAATGTAGCAAACACAGTTATATCAAACAAGAAATATACAAATAGGAACAATTAAGGCATTTAGGCAATTAGCAAGTAATATGCAGTCAGATAGGCAATCTCAAACAATTCATATAGTATGCATATGATGAATGCCTGTCCCTAGTGGCTGATGATATCATCTGTCGGTTATAGAGCCAACCCGACAAGTCCTGGCAGCTAACTATTGGACTGTCCCTCTGTCGTGTCTCCCCAACTTGAGTCATACTCAATATAAACTTGATCATAATCATGATCCATATCCATCACCCTCACTGGTGAATATTTATGGGGGTGAGCTCATCTGGGGCTTTCACAGTGCCTGGCCACCCTGACGACATAGGGTCAAAAGAGCTTCAAGTCTCAACCTGGAGCACGTGGTGGCTAGCCACTGCTTTCTCCCAGGGAAACTCTCATCTCCGATAATGGAAGTGTAACATTCACAATTCATTCAACAGCATATATATGAATTTATTCTTAGCCATAATCATGGCTCCGCCGTAACACGGCAATAATCCAGCCATTCGGCTCACGGTTAAATCCATAACTAGCCATCTGGCTCACGGTTAAATCCATAACCAGCCATTTCATTAACAATTACAGCCTTTCGGCCCATGGCATAACAAGCACTTCCACCTCCATCCTCCGCCTCTCACATAATCATCTTTGATCCTCATTGATCATTCATTTTTCCCTTGCTTCACTCGCAAGTTACCACATCCCCTAGCTCCTTTTCTAATTGCTAGGCATATCATAATGATTTAAGACATAAGTGGTGAGATCGGAGGCTTAGAAGTATGAGATTTGGCTTTTAAAACTCAAAAATCAACTTTGGGATGAAAACAGGGCCACGCATACGCGCACTCCACGCGCACGCGTGGATGGCCTCAAAAACTCATCGACGCGTAAGCGTCATGCACGCTAACGTGTGGATTGAAAAATAGCCAAACGACACGCAAGCATCAGCCACGCGTACGCGTGGGTACTCTCGTGCCCCAGCCACAAAACTGGCACAGTTCTGGCATAACTCTCTGAAAAATGGCTGGGCATTGGGTGCAGTACATCGGTGCGCCCGCACACATCACGCGCACGCGTGGATGGCGTTTTCAAGAAGAACGGCGCGTACGCGCCAAGTGCGCCTACGCGCGGGGGTACGACTCTAATATTCAAATCCAACACCCTAATATTCAAATCCTTATGCTCGAGTCATAAGTCATTGATATTACGGTGGTACGACTCTCAGGTGGATTTTTAATATATAAATATAGGTAATTTTCGAAAGGAGTATTAATCGAGAAGCCTAAAAAGAGTAGAAATAAAATCGCGAAGACTATCACTCACGTTTCGGCAACGAAAAGTTAAACTGCTAAGCCGAACGCGATATACTGACAAGTCATAAAGGAGATTAAGAGATAGATAACAGATAGATATATATAACATAAGTAATAGCCACTAGTCGCGACCCGCAAAGTTTAGGCCGGCTAGGGTACAGTATGAAAGTAGTTGACAACAGTATATCCTAATCTCCCTCAAAGGAAACATAAGAGCCTCTATAGGCAAGTTTCAAAAGAGTTCAATACATAATATAATCTTTTCAAAACAAAGGTGGAGAGATTCTAAGCAAAACACAAAGTAGAGAAAATAAATATCTTCGCCGTCTCTCAGACGAACCGCAGCTCACTTCTGAGCACCTGAACTTGTATCTGAAAAACAAAAGATATATACGGAATGAGAACCCCGAGCCCATGGATTCCTGGTACGGTAAAAGTGCTAAATAAATACAATGCACTGTAATAAAAACTCACTAAGCATCATAAACTCCTTTTCACTAAGTTTCCAGCCTAGATTCTCACTAATCCATAAATAGGCATCTGTCGTAAGGGGATACTAAATCTAGTTCATGTTACACATGTTTCCCAACTCGCTGACTCTTCCACGAATCAGATTCAGAATCATAAGCAAAACCATCACCAGTTGTTCTACCTCAGCAATTTTGTATCAATACATCATACTATCACGTGGAGATAGTGAAACCACATCACTGCGTCTTCCCAGGGAGCTCAAATTATCTCATTCGATGATCATCATCATCATGCAATTGTATCATCAAATCATCTCATCAAGAACAGCCCCCAACATCCACCGACATCCGCATGAGGGCCTCTCAGTTGTACAAACACAAGCAATACAGGCAAGTAATACACAAATAAGGTACAAATAGAACAAGTAGCACATAATCAGGTAACATAGCATATATGATGTAGAAATCCAAAACAAATAGGCAAACCCAAACAATTCAAACATATGCAAATGATGCATGCCTGCCCTATGGCTGATGATATCATCTGTCGGTTATATAGCCAACCCGACATGTCCTGGTAGCTAACCATTGGACAGAAACACCCTTTGTGGAGCAAGTAGGTTTGAGCTATAACCCCCTTGTTACTACCTGCTCAACCCAGAGCCAGTGGAACAACCACTACTGCGGCTACTACCCAGGCGGGTGTTAAAAAGCTCAACCTGGAGCGAGTGGATTCACCACTACTGTCGCTACTACCCAGGCGTCACAATCTCTGACCTGGAGCAAGTGGGACGAACCACAATCCTTGCTACTGCCCAGGTATCTTAAGCATTGACCCGGAGCAAGCGGGACGAACCACAACCCTTGCTAGTGCCCAGGTATCTCAAACATATATTCATTCAATCTCAATTTATATTATCAATTCTTATTGTTATCAAATCTCAAACATTAACCTGGAGCAAGTGGGACAAACCCCAACCCTTACTACTACCCAGGTATCAGAGTTACATTCATTCAAAACTCCATAATTAACTCAGTTATCATAAACATCCTTTTCCGTCTCATACCCGGAGCAAGTGGACAACGCCACTGCCTACTACCCGGGGTTACACATCACATTTCAACATTTTCCATTATTATCCATTTAACACATTCATTCATTAATCATATATGCATTTATACTCAGCCATAATCAATAATGGCTTTGCCGTGACCCGGCAATAACTCAGTCATCCGGCGCATGGTTCAATCAAGAACCAGCCATTTATCAATAGATATAGCCCTTCGGCTCATTGCATACACGGTACTTCTACCGTCATCCTCCAAATCTCATATAATCATCGTTGATCACCATTGATCATAACTTTTTCCCTTGCTTCACTCGCAAGTTACCACATCCCCTAGCTCCTTTCTCATTACTAGGCATATCATAATGATTTAATACATAAGGGGTGAGATCGGAGGCTTAGAAGTATGAGATTTGGCTTTTAAAACTCAAAAATCAACTTTGGGATGAAAGCCGGGCCACGCGTACGCGTACTCCATGCGCACGCGTGGATGGCCACAAAACTCATCGACGCGTATGTGTCATGCACGCTAACGCGTGGATTGAAAAATACCCAAGCGACGCGCACGCGTCTGCCACGCGTACGCGTGGATGCTCTCGTGCCCCAGGAACAGAACTGGCATAGTTCAGGCACAACCCTCTGGAAAATGGCTGGGCATTGGGTGCAGCACATTCGGCGCTCTCGCGCACATCACGCGCACGCGTGGATGGCTCTTTCTGGAAGAACGGCGCGTACGCGCCAAGTGCGCCTACGCGCGGGGGGTCATTCTGCAAAAAATTTTCTAAGTTAAAAGCTGCAGAATTCACAGATTCAACCCCCAATCTTCCAACGGACATAACTTCCTCATTTTAAATCGTTTTTCACCCGTTCTTCGAACGGCATGGACATCCCGGATCTAATTTTATTTCTAAACAGATTTGGCACAAAATAGAGATCTGTAGTCCAAGTTATGTCCCGTCAAAGTATGCCCAAAAACCATATTTTTCATACAAAACCACAAAGTGCCATTTTCAAAAAAGCCATTTTCAACTCTTTTCAAAATCAATCAAAACATGCCAATTTCATCCCTTTTCTTTGAAATCAATCAAAATATATCAAATTCCATATCAAGCCTCCTCAACTCATACATTAACACTTTACCACGATTCACAAAACCGCCATATAACCACTTTTACCCATTTCAAACAAATGGCTAAATTACAAACATATCAACATGTCATACATTTTTTCTCATCCCAATTTCCAACAATACTATTTCCAATCAATCATCATTACACATAATCAATATTATACTCACTGTCACATGGTTTCACCCACAAATCAACCTTAATCATTTCTCAAGTATATATCACAACCTACATATCTCTTATGCATCATCATACCATCAAGGCATCAATAATCATGATCACATATATGACCACATAACATACCTCAGCCAAAACCAAACATACCTCATCTATACAATTTCACCCAAAATTACCAATTTCCATACTTCAGCTCCTCAAACCTCATTATTCAATAACCAACCCAATCATTCATATATTCATTATCTGAAATTCATCCAATCACTTGTGTCATCATACAATGCACACATCAACTTACCTTCCTTACCTCTTTCCGGCCTCCGACCCAAAATTTACGGCCTCCGGCCCAATTTCACAATTTAAATACATAAACCACAAATTAATACTCATTACCCAATACATCAAATTTTCAATACACCAAGCATTCAAGGCCACACAATTCTCAACCCAATCATTAATTCACATTACATACCAACTATGCATATTAGCACCAACCACTTTCACAATTCAAACTTAATCCTAGGGGCATCTAGCCTAGGAATTCTCATCACACCACACGGTACTTAAATGAAACTTAAACCGTATCTCTTGTAGCCAAATCAATTGAGCCTCTTCTTTGGAAGTCTCCACCAACCTTAGCCCCAAGCCTCACCAAAGCTCCTCAAGCAACACCAATCTCCCAATTGTACACCAAAACCATCAAATGCACTAACATAACCAATATTACATACATACATCAACCTAGGGCTCATAAAAATGACAATTCACAAGGGTTAGAGGGTTTCTTACCTTTACCCACTGAAGTTTGTGATGAATATCACCCATGGCTCATACTAGAGCACTCCTAAACAACCAAAATCACAAGGTTTCCTCAAAACCCAAACCAAATTCGAATTTGAAGAGGAAAATGAAAACTGGGCAGAGGACAGTAAATTACTCACCACAAAATTTAGATAGAATTATAGAGGATGAGAAGAGCAACGCGTGGCCACAAACGGCTCATCAATCGGAGCTCCGTAGCTCAAGTTATGGTAATTTGAAGATCAAAGAGAGTTAGGTTTTCTCTCTTCTCTTCTTTCTTCCCAATTTCAGCGCCCAACACCCCTTCTTTAGGGCAAAATGAGCTGAAATGCTAATAACTAATGTTTATATATGTTGGGTCTTGGGCCCACTGATACGTAAAAATTTGATTTACGTATGACCGGCAAGTATACCGGGTCGTATCAAGTAGTAAGACTCACTAAGAGTGAGGTCGATCCCACGAGGATTGGTAGATAAAGCAACTTTAGTTAAATGGTAAATTTAGTTAAGCGAATAAGATTTTGATTTTGTGATTAATGTAACTTTTGAACATAATTGCAAGAATTTAAATGGCAAGGAATGTAAAGAACTAGAATATAGAAACGAAATGAAAGTAAATAACGGAAACTTAAATTGCAAGAAACTTAAATGACATCAAAGATAAATGGCAAGGAATTAAAGTGCTGAATTCTAAAGAGCAAAAGAGTAAATAGCAAGAAATAACGAAACAGGATGTAAATGACAAGAATAATAAATTGCAAGAGTGTAGAAGGGAATTGGGAAATGGGTAATCAAATACTAGAAGCAAAAGAAATAAGAATTGATGGTAGAGAAGATCATTAGGGATCCGAGATGCAAGTTTTCATGGATTGATGTTAGTCAAATCCTTCTCAATCATGGGTATAGATCCATGGCAAGTGGTTAATTGAATCCCAATCTCTTGGTGATTCAATTTTTCTCAACATAACCAATTGCCACTCTCGTGATCTAATTGTTCATGAGAAGAGATGAAGCTTAAATCTAATCCAGCCACACAATTCCCATAATCTCAACCAAGGAGAGTTACATCTCACATACTAACCAAGGTGTATTGATTAAAGAAATCATGAAAGGATGAACTCTAAACTGAATTATGTGGCTCCTTCCTCAAATTCACCACATAATTCATATAGATTAACCCCTCTCTCGATGGTGGTTGAATCTTTGAAGAACAAGAGTTCCCTCTTTAGATCAACCACTAGAATTGAGGAGGAGAAGATGAGTTCACCAATCCATTCCAACAGGCAGAGCTCTTCCCCCTAATGAAGTGGGGTTTAGTGAGTCATAGCTCCAATTTCAACAACAATTGCCATAAATCAAAATTAAACTAAAATGTAAAGGGAGAAGAAGAAGAAGAATGAAGTGCTTAAAACTTGAAAATGAAGAAGAAAAGTTCCAATAGAAAACCAAAGATGAGCCTTCTGGGAGAGTACCCGGAAGTTCTAACAAAAGCTAAGTAAAAGTGCTAAAAAGTATAAAAAATTCTAAGTGTCAAAAAGTATTCAAAAGTCCTCTACAAGTACATCAATCTCTTCTATTTATACTACTTCTAAACCTCTTTCAAAGATCTTCAATTTGGGTTAGCCATGTGGGCTTCTCTTTGTTGAATTCTTGGCTCAATTGGAAGAAGTGTTGCTAGACTTGGAAAGGGTTCATTCATCATGCTTCTGGCCCATTGGCTTGGCGTTTTTGTCAATAACGTGGCCTTAATGCACGTTGGCAACGTGCATCACTATTTCCTGGAAGTGAACTTTGAGGTTTGGGCGTTGCTAGCCCAAGTTGTTGCTAACAACTTGCTTCTCCTCTTCTTGGCTCTATTTTCATGCTAAATGTAGCCCAGAATTTGAGTGTCAACCTTCTGCTTCAATATGGACTACTATACATCATTGGAAAGCTCTTGATGTCTATTTTCTAATGCCACTGGAATCACCTCAATTGGACTTTCCTAGCTCAAGTTATGGTTCCTCAAAGAAGGTAAGGTTAAGCTGCCAAGTTGTTGCCAAAAACGCACCTTCACTCCCAAGTTGGCAACGTGCCCGTGCCTTAACCTCCCAAGGAAGGGGCTGGCGTTGTTGCAAAACACGCACCCTTATATGCACGTTGGCAACGTGCTCGTGCCACACTCCAAGGCTAATCTCTAGCCTTCTTGAATTTCACTTCATGTTCTTGTTTTTAGGGCCTAAAGATGACTCTGGTTTGGCTTCAATCTTGTGCTCCACCATAGACTATTATATATGGTTGGAAAGCTCTGAATGTCAGCTTTCCAATGCAACTGGAAGCACTCGATTTGGATCTCTGTAGCTCAAGATATCTTCCATTGAAGTGGACATGGTCAGGCTGCCTTGTTGGAGTTGTTGTGGATAACGCCCCTTCATTCCAAGTTAGCAACGTGCATCACCATTTTCCTCACCATCCTGGCGTTGTTGCCAAACACTCCTTCTCTTCAGCACGTTGGCAACGTGCTCGAGCCTTTCTCAAGGCTCCATGTTTGCTTCCTGGCGTTGGCAACTTGAATGGTGCCTCTCCCTGGCGTTAGCAACGTGCATGGTGCCTTTCCTGGCGTTGGCAACTTGAATGGTGCCTCTCCCTGGCGTTAGCAACTTGGTTGGCAAGGCTTGGCGTTGGCAACTTGATTTTGGCGTTGGCAACGTGCATGGCAAGGCTTATGGGCGTTGGTAACTTGGTTGGCACCAAGACTTGGTGCCTAGCCAAGCATTCTTGTGTGGCGTTGCCTTGAATAACGCCTATGGTTCTTGGCGTTGGCAACGCCCTCGAGCTTCTCTTCAAGGCTCCATTTTGTTGCTTGGTTGTGTGGCGTTGGCAACGCCCATCTTGAGTTGGCAACGCCAGCTCCTTTTCTTCCAGGACCAAGCTTGATTGTGTGGCGTTGTTAGCCTGCGTTGTCCTTAAACACGCCCCTCATCTCTAGGCTGGCAACGTGCTCGAGGCTCCAAATTAGCTCCCCAAGATTGCTTGGGTGGGCGTTGGCAACGTGGTTCTAGAGTTGGCAACGCCAGCTCCTCCTCCAGGGCCAAGTTCCTTGCTTGTGTGGGCGTTGCCTTCAACAACTCAACCTATTCTTCAAGTTGGCAACGCCAACTTTGCTTCTTGGTTGCCTGGCGTTGCCTTCAATAACGCAGCCCTCTTCCAAGTTGGCAACGCCACTTCTTCTTGCAAGGCTGCCTGGCGTTATCCATAAAAACGCCCACTATCTCCAAGTTGGCAACGCCAACTCCTTCTTGCCTAGCTTGATGTGTCTTCAAGCCTTCTTGCTCTAATCTTTGCTTCACCTATTATCAACCAAACACATGCATCAAAGCCTTGCTAAATCACAAGATTTTGCATCATTCATAACATCAAACAATTCTTGCATAAATCTCATGAAAATGCACATATTTAACAATGTTTGATTGAATCAAGGCATGCATATAATTCTCATCCAAATACTTGCTTATTGCCTAAGAAAATGCATGAAACCAACCTAAAGCATACAAAAAATGGCTAGTAAAACTAGCCAGGATGCCCTGGCATCACAACACCAAACTTAAACCTTGCTTGTCCTCAAGCAAGAAAAGAATCATGCAATAGAGATTGACAATCCAAGGTTAGAAGAATAGCAAGTTAATGTTCATGGCAAGCTAGTTTTCTATGCATGCTACAATCACAAAAGAAATGTAAATGATTGATGCTTCTATCTAGCTCAATTTATGAAATCTTTTTCTTATATTTCTTCCTTGAAACAAGCTTTTGATTTTCTTATTAGCTTCTCCTTTTGGGTGATTTGCCCCATGAGTTGATAACAAAACTACGACTCTAAATGCTTTGCTTTCAAGTATTACCACTTGATACATAAGCACCACAAGCATTTAATTAGAGGACTTCATTAAGCACATTTATTTCTTTTCTTGACTCTCTAATCATTGATGCTCATAGCCTTGAGCTTTGAGGGAGTGCTTTTGCACTTGAGCCTAGCCTTGACTTCTAAGTGTTTTGTTTCCAAGCATTTTACTTGATACATAAACACCACAAGTACTTAACAATGGAATTGTCATTGGTACTCAGAGCCTTCAGCTTTCTCATTCTTTCCCTTTTTCTTTTCTTTCCTTAATTGCATTTGCTTCTTCAAGGTTTTCATGATTTTCAAAAGATTTCACAAAATGTCCTAGATGAAAACTTCAATTAAATAAAATCTAATGTACTTGAGCAACAATCAATCATACTAGCTTTCCAATACTTGTATGCACATGCCAAGTTCTTCTTTAATTCCTTGTTTGTTTATGATCATGATGCTTTTTTTGCTTTTGAATTCACAAAACTCAAGTTGGTAGTCATAATGCCACAGCAACATATTGCAAATCAAAATTCAAGCTATGCTTATTCATACCACACATGCATATAAAGAAGGTAATAAGACAATAATGCAATTTAAAGTGCTGGAAACAAATGAGAGGAAAAAGAACTTTACAACCTTGTAATTTATCTTCTCTATTGTTGTCCTTTTCCTCCTTTTCTTTCCCTTCCCACACCAAACTTAGAATGATTGCTTGTCCTCAAGCAACAATTAGAACCATGGCTATGGGGCTAAGATAGATCATGAATGTCTTACACAATGAAACATTAGTAGCACATGTGTTTCAAGTAAGCAAAATTAAAGATAACAATTAAGGCACAAGAGAAAGAGACATTTTGATTGCAAACTTAAGAAGGTGAGCACAATACATTGCATAAAAGATAAGTGGCACACCAAACTTAGTGTGACACTTTCACTTGGAATTAATGCAAGTATCCAGTAAAGATTGGAAACAAATTTTGTTGCATAGCAACACCAAACTTAGAATGCAATCATATGTCAATTTATTGAATTTAAATAAAACAAAGAACGAAAACAAAGCAGAGAAGAGAAATTATACCTATGGTTGACATGATGTTCACTTTCTTCCTCTTCTTCCAGTTTGTTAATAGGAATGACCTTAAGGAGAAAGGAGATTCAGCTAGTGTCCCCTGTCTTGGCCTCTCCTCAGCAAGCTTTCTTTTGTTAATGGCTTGATTGAGCTTGCTTGCTGGATCAGGGGGAGGATTGCTTGTGGTTGACCCATTTTTCTTCATGAATATTGTCCTTGATAGCTTGGTCACAATCCTCTTCTTGGTGCTTTTGTTAATTGCCTTCACTTTCTTGAATCCAAGTCTTGGTGGTTGTGTGATTGTTGGAGTCTTCTTTTCATCAAGAGTTTCGTGCAATACTGGTTCAATGAGCTCTTCCTCTGTGTACTTCTCTGCTTCACTTGAGTGTGAATTCTCTGGAATGACTTCCTTACTTTCATGCTCCTCCACTCCTTTCTTTGCACCCAACATTTGTTTTAATAGCTCTATCATGGGGGAGGTTTGTTGATCTTCCCAACATTTCTTCATCTCCTCTTCATATCTTTCAATCATGGATTCAATTGTTGAGCCTTTTTGTTTGAGGGAAGTTTGAGAGAGTTGTGAGTTTTCATGTTCCCTTGTCATCTCAAGTGGCTTCTGTGAATATGCAAGATCAGGTTCAAATGTTTCCTCTACCTCATTTTTCATTGAAATTTCTCTTGACACAGAGGCTTCCTCATCTTTCTTTTCCACTTCCTCACCCACAGATTTGTCTTCATCCTTACTGTTTGCTGGTTCTAAGTTCCTCTTTGTTTGCTCTAAGGGCCCATTCATCGTCTTGAGGATGGTTTCTTCCCAAGATGGGGATTTTGTGTATCTTTCCACGAGTTTTCTGTGTATTTCAATGGCTTCGCATTGGCGTTCTAAGGGTTCTTTGGACCATTGAAGGTAATCCTCAACTACTAATTCAAGGGATGAAGGTTGAGAGTAATTTTGGTGACGTGAATGTGTTGTGGTGAAGTTGTGTTGAGGGGTGTGGAATGAGTTGTGTGATTGATGGGATGACTGGTATGGATTTTGGAGGAAACTTTGTGTTGAGGCATAATCAAGTGGTGAAGAATTTTGATATGAAAAATTTGGAGGTGAGGTTGGATACTTAAGAGGTGATGGCTCTTGATGAATGGGATAAGAAACATTGAATTCTCCTTGGTTTTGCTCCTCCCAGGCACAACTTGAAGAATTGTTGAAATCAGCATAGTATGGACAATCTTGTGGTCCTTGGGAGGGATCTTGCATGAATTTGTTGAAAGCATAATCAAGAGATGATGTCTCTTGATGAATAGCATTTGGAGAATTAAAATTCCCTTCCCAGCCATAGTTTGTGTCAATGTCATAACAGCATGGTTCACTTTGTGGCTCTGGGAGGAAATTCATTTCACTTGATTGTTCACACTCTTGTTGATATGTCCAAGCACCATGAGGGTAATGACATAAATCATTTTGTGGTTCTGAACAACATCTCATGTGATTAGCTTGATCAATTTGTTGCTCTGGAGCAAATCTCCATGGATTGGAGTGCTCATAATTTGCAAGTTCTTGGTGATACTCCCAGCCACCATTAGAATAATGACTTGAATCATTTTGTGGTGGTGAGAAATATCCCATATGATTCTCTTGCTCATCTTGTGGTTCTGAAGCATATCTCCATGGATTGGAGTGCTCAGAATTTGTATTTTCTTGGTGATATTCCCAGCCACCATTAGAGATTGGTGGTGATGGGTGATATTCCAAAAAGTTTGTTTGATCACAAGATGAGTTGAACTCCATTTGAATTTTGTAAAACACCACACCCAATAAAATTGAAATTCATGTTAGAGAGAAGAATGTCTTAGTGAGGCAATAACTCAAACACCTTAGTGTCAAAAAGAAAATCAAAAAAAAAATAAAAGAACTGTACAAAGCAAAAACAAAGTAAAAGCTTAATCTAAACTACCATTCACTTAATCATTGTCAATCTTTTCCAATCCCCGGCAACGGCGCCAAAAACTTGATACGTAAAAATTTGATTTACGTATGACCGGCAAGTATACCGGGTCGTATCAAGTAGTAAGACTCACTAAGAGTGAGGTCGATCCCACGAGGATTGGTAGATAAAGCAACTTTAGTTAAATGGTAAATTTAGTTAAGCGAATAAGATTTTGATTTTGTGATTAATGTAACTTTTGAACATAATTGCAAGAATTTAAATGGCAAGGAATGTAAAGAACTAGAATATAGAAACGAAATGAAAGTAAATAACGGAAACTTAAATTGCAAGAAACTTAAATGACATCAAAGATAAATGGCAAGGAATTAAAGTGCTGAATTCTAAAGAGCAAAAGAGTAAATAGCAAGAAATAACGAAACAGGATGTAAATGACAAGAATAATAAATTGCAAGAGTGTAGAAGGGAATTGGGAAATGGGTAATCAAATACTAGAAGCAAAAGAAATAAGAATTGATGGTAGAGAAGATCATTAGGGATCCGAGATGCAAGTTTTCATGGATTGATGTTAGTCAAATCCTTCTCAATCATGGGTATAGATCCATGGCAAGTGGTTAATTGAATCCCAATCTCTTGGTGATTCAATTTTTCTCAACATAACCAATTGCCACTCTCGTGATCTAATTGTTCATGAGAAGAGATGAAGCTTAAATCTAATCCAGCCACACAATTCCCATAATCTCAACCAAGGAGAGTTACATCTCACATACTAACCAAGGTGTATTGAATAAAGAAATCATGAAAGGATGAACTCTAAACTGAATTATGTGGCTCCTTCCTCAAATTCACCACATAATTCATATAGATTAACCCCTCTCTCGATGGTGGTTGAATCTTTGAAGAACAAGAGTTCCCTTTTTAGATCAACCACTAGAATTGAGGAGGAGAAGATGAGTTCACCAATCCATTCCAACAGGCAGAGCTCTTCCCCCTAATGAAGTGGGGTTTAGTGAGTCATAGCTCCAATTTCAACAACAATTGCCATAAATCAAAATTAAACTAAAATGTAAAGGGAGAAGAAGAAGAAGAATGAAGTGCTTAAAACTTGAAAATGAAGAAGAAAAGTTCCAATAGAAAACCAAAGATGAGCCTTCTGGGAGAGTACCCGGAAGTTCTAACAAAAGCTAAGTAAAAGTGCTAAAAAGTATAAAAAATTCTAAGTGTCAAAAAGTATTCAAAAGTCCTCTACAAGTACATCAATCTCTTCTATTTATACTACTTCTAAACCTCTTTCAAAGATCTTCAATTTGGGTTAGCCATGTGGGCTTCTCTTTGTTGAATTCTTGGCTCAATTGGAAGAAGTGTTGCTAGACTTGGAAAGGGTTCATTCATCATGCTTCTGGCCCATTGGCTTGGCGTTTTTGTCAATAACGTGGCCTTAATGCACGTTGGCAACGTGCATCACTATTTCCTGGAAGTGAACTTTGAGGTTTGGGCGTTGCTAGCCCAAGTTGTTGCTAACAACTTGCTTCTCCTCTTCTTGGCTCTATTTTCATGCTAAATGTAGCCCAGAATTTGAGTGTCAACCTTCTGCTTCAATATGGACTACTATACATCATTGGAAAGCTCTTGATGTCTATTTTCTAATGCCACTGGAATCACCTCAATTGGACTTTCCTAGCTCAAGTTATGGTTCCTCAAAGAAGGTAAGGTTAAGCTGCCAAGTTGTTGCCAAAAACGCACCTTCACTCCCAAGTTGGCAACGTGCCCGTGCCTTAACCTCCCAAGGAAGGGGCTGGCGTTGTTGCAAAACACGCACCCTTATATGCACGTTGGCAACGTGCTCGTGCCACACTCCAAGGCTAATCTCTAGCCTTCTTGAATTTCACTTCATGTTCTTGTTTTTAGGGCCTAAAGATGACTCTGGTTTGGCTTCAATCTTGTGCTCCACCATAGACTATTATATATGGTTGGAAAGCTCTGAATGTCAGCTTTCCAATGCAACTAGAAGCACTCGATTTGGATCTCTGTAGCTCAAGATATCTTCCATTGAAGTGGACATGGTCAGGCTGCCTTGTTGGAGTTGTTGTGGATAACGCCCCTTCATTCCAAGTTAGCAACGTGCATCACCATTTTCCTCACCATCCTGGCGTTGTTGCCAAACACTCCTTCTCTTCAGCACGTTGGCAACGTGCTCGAGCCTTTCTCAAGGCTCCATGTTTGCTTCCTGGCGTTGGCAACTTGAATGGTGCCTCTCCCTGGCGTTAGCAACGTGCATGGTGCCTTTCCTGGCGTTGGCAACTTGAATGGTGCCTCTCCCTGGCGTTAGCAACTTGGTTGGCAAGGCTTGGCGTTGGCAACTTGATTTTGGCGTTGGCAACGTGCATGGCAAGGCTTATGGGCGTTGGTAACTTGGTTGGCACCAAGACTTGGTGCCTAGCCAAGCATTCTTGTGTGGCGTTGCCTTGAATAACGCCTATGGTTCTTGGCGTTGGCAACGCCCTCGAGCTTCTCTTCAAGGCTCCATTTTGTTGCTTGGTTGTGTGGCGTTGGCAACGCCCATCTTGAGTTGGCAACGCCAGCTCCTTTTCTTCCAGGACCAAGCTTGATTGTGTGGCGTTGTTAGCCTGCGTTGTCCTTAAACACGCCCCTCATCTCTAGGCTGGCAACGTGCTCGAGGCTCCAAATTAGCTCCCCAAGATTGCTTGGGTGGGCGTTGGCAACGTGGTTCTAGAGTTGGCAACGCCAGCTCCTCCTCCAGGGCCAAGTTCCTTGCTTGTGTGGGCGTTGCCTTCAACAACTCAGCCTATTCTTCAAGTTGGCAACGCCAACTTTGCTTCTTGGTTGCCTGGCGTTGCCTTCAATAACGCAGCCCTCTTCCAAGTTGGCAACGCCACTTCTTCTTGCAAGGCTGCCTGGTGTTATCCATAAAAACGCCCACTATCTCCAAGTTGGCAACGCCAACTCCTTCTTGCCCAGCTTGATGTGTCTTCAAGCCTTCTTGCTCTAATCTTTGCTTCACCTATTATCAACCAAACACATGCATCAAAGCCTTGCTAAATCACAAGATTTTGCATCATTCATAACATCAAACAATTCTTGCATAAATCTCATGAAAATGCACATATTTAACAATGTTTGATTGAATCAAGGCATGCATATAATTCTCATCCAAATACTTGCTTATTGCCTAAGAAAATGCATGAAACCAACCTAAAGCATACAAAAAATGGCTAGTAAAACTAGCCAGGATGCCCTGGCATCACCCACTTAGGCCCGGTTCACTTATTTTTGTCCGTTGGCCCAATTTTAGACCAAAACCTTTAAGATTAGCGCTCTAAATCGC
Organism: Arachis stenosperma; assembly: GCF_014773155.1. Taxonomy (NCBI): domain Eukaryota; kingdom Viridiplantae; phylum Streptophyta; class Magnoliopsida; order Fabales; family Fabaceae; genus Arachis; species Arachis stenosperma. The sequence goes on from NC_080378.1 coordinate 33,015,710, forward strand.
ACTTCAAATATTTCTACTTCCCCTAATTATAATTCCTCATTTCTTAATCTTATTTACTCATAATCAATTTTTTCAGCTGCAGTACCAGACAGGTCTCAGCCGGTACTGCCGGTCAAAATTCCACTGTGCGCTTTTATGCAGAAAACTATGTTTTCCGACTTGGAAAAATTCACTGAATCCAAATATCATATTTAAATAATCAAATTCCAATTGCCAAATCTTCCAACCATATTCGCTCCTATTTAACTTATTATTTAATTAATTTTGGTTAGACCGGGTATTACATTCTACCCCCCTAACAGAAATTTTTGCCCTCGAAAATTCTATCCATCACTACAAGTACGCGCACGTAGTGTGCCTTTATATCCAACGCATAACAGTTCCAAGGTCTTTTTACTCTGCACGCTTCCGTTGCCGCGCTCTGATTTCTCTATCCCTTTGGGTCTCGGTCGTTCGTTCAACACCGACCAACAGCCTCGTTCCTTACTTTTACCGTCTCATCAACCCACACCCTATTAAATCACAAATCATGTCATCAATAATATTGCCATCATCGTTAATCATAGGCATCATCCCACATCACTATAATCAATCAAAGCTTTCTTCGTTTTTAGAATTCAATGAGTTTGGACTAACAAGCTAACAAACTCTTAAGAATCCGCTTTCCTTTAATAATCTATAAAAGCTTTCGAGACACATCTCTTTTGTTGAAGTTACCCAGATCAAAAATCATTTTCAAACATACAACCAAATACTCCTTCAAATTCTTGGAAAGATTTTTTTCAATAGCACCTCCCCAAAAATTGGAGTTTACCAACCGTCACGGGTTCCCTCAAACCAATCTCAGTACCGTATCAACATTGCAATTTAAAGGTTTCCAAACTATTCCTCTGAAACCGATTATTATAAATCTTGATCTAAATCCAAGGTCACCATGACCAAACATCATGGCACTCATCTCTCGAACACGACAATTTGCACTCAATCATCATCTAAATCCGATTACGCATCAATGATAATTCTCTCATCCATTTTAGAACCATCAAGGCTCGCAGCCGCAATTAATTCCAATTATCTAGAATCATTATCTGTATAAGCTCACTAAACTTTTAAGTACTCTAAGCATAAAGCATTTCTAATCACACCCCACTTTTTCTTATTATTACCATACTATGCTAACGCTTTAGCAAGCTTCCGCTATGCTACTTTGATTTCTCGTCAAGTATTAGTTCCATCACTTATTTCCTCAAGTACTCAACCACAACTTAGCATGACTGGCATTTCAAATCAACGTTTCCAAATCCATCATTTAGGACCATTCCTTATCTATTTAAATCAAAGGAACTAAAAGTCACAGGTTCAATCCGTTTTACCAAAAATCTAGAAATCAACCAACTATATAGCAAACACAACACATCATTCTCAACAGAAAATCATTTACATCACAGGCATTTATCCATTTGTATTAAGGCAATTCCTTACTCGGACCATTCGGTTTGCTTCTCAGTTTAATATTAAGCTCGACATTCTCAGTTTTACTTTACAGGCGGTATTATAAAATCATACACTGCCATTTAAGCCTGATTATTGCAATTACCTCAATCTTACTGCCGCAATCGGCCCGCATCCTGACTATCTCCTTGTTGGCTATTTCTTGATACATGCCCTGGTAACCCGCACTTGTAACATACGCCTAATCCCAATCGGCATGGCCTATTTGGGTGATGACTTCTACACCTCTGACAGCTTAAAACATTAGAAGCAGCCGCTGCCCGTTTTCCCTTACCATTCCTTTGGGACTCCTCACTCGTCGCAAAGTTATTCCATCCTTGGGGAAAGTGTTGTATGTATCCTCTCTCCTTGAACTCTCGACCCCTTGGTGCAAATCCTTGGTTGTGTTCTCTATGACTTTCTTCCTCTGCAACCCTCCTTTTCACAGACTCTTCAGCAAGTCTGCTCTTATTCACCAACTCTGAAGAAGTTCGGACCTCCATTGGTCCCACTGAACTCAGGATGTCGCTCTGGAGCCCTCCTTCATACTTAATGTATTTCCATTCCTCGAAGTCTCCCGGAGCTCCCTGACACATGCGGGAAAACCTGAATAGCTCCTCAAATTTGTCTGTATACTTAGATACGGACATAGCACCTTGCTTCAACTGTAGTAACTCCAATTCCTTGGCTGTCCTGCCGGAATTTGGAAAGTACTTCTTATAGAATTCCACCTGAAAGGCATCCCAAGTGATAGGATCATTCCCCTGTTGTAGGAGGCGTCGAGCCCCTTGCCACCAATGCGATGCTTCCCCCGTGAGCAGATAGGTAGCAAATTCAACACGCTGCTCTTCAGGCACCAACTGCGCTTGCAGTGCTCGCTCCATGGCCTGAAACCAAGTATCAGCTTCAGTCGGATTGGTGGTTCCCTTGAACTTAGGTGGATTAACCTTTAAGAAAGTTGCCAGTGTCATTGGGCCCTGAGCTTTCCTTCCGCCATTGCCATTATTGTTTATCTATTGCCCAAGAGCCTCCGCAGTGGCTTGCATAGCAGCAGCCATATTCTCCAATGCCGCCATAAGGTTTACCAGGTTATTCGGGTTGACTTCTGGTTCCTGCATGCTAGTACGATCTCTCTCACGTCCCCGACCGGGTCCATGAGGCGCCATCTGGTTCCTATACACACCAAACAATCGATATCAAGTTGATCAGTCTCAATATCGGAAGTATAGTGCTTCAAAGTACCAAAGGTACCCTCATGGACTTCATGCTAGACGTATTGGTTAGATACCCTAACTAGCACAGGCACAGACTCAGAGTATGCATTGAAGCATAAGTAGTTCCATCCCTCAGGCTCACGAGGACGAACTGCTCTGATACCATAATGTAACACCCTAATATTCAAATCCTTATGCTCGAGTCATAAGTAAATGATATTACGGTGGTACGACTCTCAGGTGGATTTTTAATATATAAATATAGGTAATTTTCGAAAGGAGTATTAATCGAGAAGCCTAAAAAGAGTAGAAATAAAATCGCGAAGACTATCACTCACGTTTCGGCAACGAAAAGTTAAACTGCTAAGCCGAACGCGATATACTGACAAGTCATAAAGGAGATTAAGAGATAGATAACAGATAGATATATATAACATAAGTAATAGCCACTAGTCGCGACCCGCAAAGTTTAGGCCGGCTAGGGTACAGTATGAAAGTAGTTGACAACAGTATATCCTAATCTCCCTCAAAGGAAACATAAGAGCCTCTATAGGCAAGTTTCAAAAGAGTTCAATACATAATATAATCTTTTCAAAACAAAGGTAGAGAGATTCTAAGCAAAACACAAAGTAGAGAAAATAAATATCTTCGCCGTCTCTCAGACGAACCGCAGCTCACTTCTGAGCACCTGAACCTGTATCTGAAAAACAAGAGATATATACGGAATGAGAACCCCGGGCCCATAGATTCCCAGTACGGTAAAAGTGCCAAATAAATACAATGCACTGTAATAAAAACTCACTAAGCATCCTAAACTCCTTTTCACCAAGTATCCAGCCTAGATTCTCACTAATCCATAAATAGGCATCTGTCATTAGGGGATACTAAATCTAGTTCATGTTACACATGTTTCCCAACTCGTTGACTCTTCCACGAATCAGACTCAGAACCATAAGCAAAACCATCACCAGTTGTTCTACCTCAGCAATTTTGTATCAATACATCATACTCTCACGTGGAGCTAGTGAAACCACATCACTGCGTCTTCCCAGGGAGCTCAAATTATCTCATTCGATGATCATCATCATCATCATGCAATCGTATCATCAAATCATCTCATCAAGAACAGCCCCCAACATCCACTGACACAAGTATGAGGGCCTCTCAGTTGTACAAACACAAGCAATACAGGCAAGTAATACACAAATAAGGTACAAATAGAACAAGTAGCACATAATCAGGTAACATAGCATATATGATGTAGAAATCCAAAACAAATAGGCAAACCCAAACAATTCAAACATATGCAAATGATGCATGCCTGCCCTATGGCTGATGATATCATCTGTCGGTTATATAGCCAACCCGACATGTCCTGGTAGCTAACCATTGGACAGAAACACCCTTTGCGGAGCAAGTAGGTTTGAGCTATAACCCCCTTGTTACTACCCGCTCAACCCAGAGCCAGTGGAACAACCACTACTGCGGCTACTACCCAGGCGGGTGTTTAAAAGCTCAACCTGGAGCGAGTGGATTCACCACTACTGCCGCTACTACCCAGGCGTCACAATCTCTGACCTGGAGCAAGTGGGACGAACCACAACCCTTGCTACTGCCCAGGTATCTTAAGCATTGACCCGGAGCAAGCGGGACGAACCACAACCCTTGCTACTGCCCAGGTATCTCAAACATATATTCATTCAATCTCAATTTATATTATCAATTCTTATTGTTATCAAATCTCAAACATTAACTTGGAGCAAGTGGGACAAACCCCAACCCTTACTACTACCCAGGTATCAGAGTTACATTCATTCAAAACTCCATAATTAACTCATTTATCATAAACATCCTTTTCCGTCTCATACCCGGAGCAAGTGGATAATGCCGCTGCCTACTACCCGGGGTTACACATCACATTTCAACATTTTCCATTATTATCCATTTAACACATTCATTCATTAATCATATATGCATTTATACTCAGCCATAATCAATAATGGCTTTGCCGTGACCCGGCAATAACTCAGTCATCCGGCGCATGGTTCAATCAAGAACCAGCCATTTATCAATAGATATAGCCCTTCGGCTCATTGCATACACGGTACTTCTACCGTCATCTTCCATATCTCATATAATCATCGTTGATCACCATTGATCATAACTTTTCCCCTTGCTTCACTCGCAAGTTACCACATCCCCTAGCTCCTTTCTCATTACTAGGCATATCATAATGATTTAATACATAAGGGGTGAGATCGGAGGCTTAGAAGTATGAGATTTGGCTTTTAAAACTCAAAAATCAACTTTGGGATGAAAGCCAGGCCACGCGTACGCGTACTCCATGCGCACGCGTGGATGGCCACAAAACTCATCGACGCGTATGCGTCATGCACGCTAACGCGTGGATTGAAAAATACCCAAGCGACGCGCACACGTCCGCCACGCGTACGCGTGGGTGCTCTCGTGCCCCAGGCACAGAACTGGCATAGTTCAGGCACAACCCTCTGGAAAATGGCTGGGCATTGGGTGCAGCACATTCGGCCCGCGCACATCACGCGCACGCGTGGATGGTGCTTTCTGGAAGAACGGCGCGTACACACCAAGTGCGCCTACGCGCGGGGGGTCATTCTGCTAAAAATTTTCTAAGTTAAAAGCTGCAGAATTCACAGATTCAACCCCCAATCTTCCAACGGACATAACTTCCTCATTTTAAATCGTTTTTCACCCGTTCTTCGAACGGCATGGACATCCCGGATCTAATTTTATTTCTAAATAGATTTGGCACAAAATAGAGATCCGTAGTCCAAGTTATGTCCCGTCAAAGTATGCCCAAAAACCATGTTTTTCATACAAAACCACAAAGTGCCATTTTCAAAACAAGCCATTTTCAACTCTTTTCAAAATCAATTAAAACATGCCAATTTCATCCCTTTTCTTTGAAATCAGTCAAAATATATCAAATTCCATATCAAGCCTCCTCAACTCATACATTAACACTTTACCACGATTCACAAAACCGCCATATAACCATTTTTACCCATTTCAAACAAATGGCTAAATTACAAATATATCAACATGTCATACATCTTTCCTCATCCCAATTTCCAACAATACTATTTCCAATCAATCATCATTACACATAATCAATATTATACTCACTGTCACATGGTTTCACCCACAAATCAACCTTAATCATTTCTCAAGTATATATCACAACCTACATATCTCTTATGCATCATCATACCATCAAGGCATCAATAATCATGATCACATATATGACCACATAACATACCTCAGCCAAAACCAAACATACCTCATCTATACAATTTGACCCAAAATTACCAATTTCCACACTTCAACTCCTCAAACCTCATTATTCAATAACCAACCCAATCATTCATATATTCATTATCTGAAATTCATCCAATCACTTGTGTCATCATACAATGCACACATCAACTTACCTTCCTTACCTCTTTCTGGCCTCCGGCCTAAAATTTACGGCCTCCGGCCCAATTTCACAATTTAAATACATAAACCACAAATTAATACTCATTACCCAATACATCAAATTTTGAATACACCAAGCATTCAAGGCCACACAATTCTCAACCCAATCATTAATTCACATTACATACCAACTATGCATATTAGCACCAACCACTTACACAATCCAAACTTAATCCTAGGGGCATCTAGCCTAGGAATTCTCATCACACCACATGGTACTTAAATGAAACTTAAACCGTACCTCTTGTAGCCAAATCAATTGAGCTTATTCTTTGGAAGTCTCCACCAACCTTAGCCCCAAGCCTTACCAAAGCTCCTCAAGCAACACCAATCTCCCAATTGTACACCAAAACCATCAAATGCACTAACATAACCAATATTACATACATACATCAACCAAGGGCTCATAAAAATGACAATTCACAAGGGTTAGAGGGTTTCTTACCTTTACCCACTGAAGTTTGTGATGATTATCACCCATGGCTCATACTAGAGCACTCCTAAACAACCAAAATCACAAGGTTTCCTCAAAACCCAAACCAAATTCGAATTTGAAGAGGAAAATGAAAACTGGGCAGAGGACACTGAATTACTCACTACAAAATTTAGATATAATTGTAGAGGATGAGAAGAGCGACGTGTGGCCACAAATGGCTCGTCAATCGGAGCTCCGTAGCTCAATTTATGGTGATTTGAAGATCAAAGAGAGTTAGGTTTTCTCTCTTCTCTTCTCTCTTCCCAATTTCAGCGCCCAACACCCCTTCTTTAGGGCAAAATGAGCCGAAATGCTCATAACTAATGTTCATATATGTTAGGTCTTGGGCCCACTTAGGCCCGGTTCACTTATTTTTGTCCGTTGGCCCAATTTTGGACCAAAACCTTTAAGATTAGCGCTCTAAATCGCACTTCAAATATTTCTACTTCCCCTAATTATAATTCCTCATTTCTTAATCTTATTTACTCATAATCAATTTTCTCAGCTGCAGTACCAGATAGGTCTCAGCCGGTACTGCCGGTCAAAATTCCACTGTGCGCTTTTACGAAGAAAACTATGTTTTCCGACTCGAAAAAATTCACTGAATCCAAATATCATATTTAAATCATCAAATTCCAATTGCCAAATCTTCCAACCATATTCGCTCCTATTTAACTTATTATTTAATTAATTTCGGTTAGACCAGGTATTACATTCTTCTCCTCCCTCACTCTATTTCAGCGTGTGTGTGTAACAAATGAGGGGAGAGAGTGCTGAAAACTAGGGTTTTTATTTAGTTTAGTTGGGCCAAGGGCCCACTTTGGGTCTGGTTGGCCCGGTTTAGCCCGTTCAGTCCAATCTTGGTCCAAATTCCATAAAATTGGTACCAAAATTCTCGTCTCAATCTCCTCTATCATATTAAGCCATAAGAATCACATTTTAGGCTTTCTAGAATAAATTCTCATTTATGGGTTAATTAGCCATTAATTAACCGGGTTTTACATTCTACCCACCTATTTGGGAATTTTGCCCACAAAATTCAAATGCAATTACCTGAGAATAAGTGCGGATAATCCGTTCGCATCTCCGACTCAAGTTCCCAAGTGTGTTCCTCAACACCGCCTCGACTCCATGCCACTTTGACTAATGAAACTTCTTTTCCACACAACCGTTTGATACTAGTATCATCAATTCTGACTGGAGCCACCGGAAGCGTCAAATCTTCTCTTAACTGAACCGACTCAGGTTCTAACACATGGCTAGCATCAGGAGTGTACTTCCGAAGCTGCGACACGTGAAACACGTCGTGCGAAAGATGAGGTGGTAGAGCCATCCGATACGCCACCGGTCCAACCCTCTCTAGGATCTGAAATGGACCAATGTATCTAGGATTCAACTTCTTTGCCTTAATCGCTCTACCTATTCCTATAGTCGGAGTAACCTTAAGGAAAACATGATCTCCTTCCTCAAATTCTAAGGGCTTTCGCCTCTGATCGGCGTAACTCTTTTGACGACTCTACGCCGCAAGCATCCTATCTCGGATTTTCTTGACTTGTTCAGTGGTCTCAGCTATCATTTCCGGCCCCAACAAGCCTTTCTCCCCAGCTTCATACCAACATAGCGGAGATTGACATTTCCTCCCATACAAGGCCTCATATGGAGCCATTCCGATGCTCGCATGATAACTATTATTGTATGCAAACTCCACTAATGGCATATATCGATCCCAACTCGCCGGTTGGTCCAAAACACAAGCTCTCAACATATCCTCTAGTGTTTGGATTGTCCTCTCGGATTGACCATCTGTTTGAGGATGGTAAGCCGTGCTCAAGCTTAATCGGGTTCTAAAAGCTTTCCGAAATGCACCCCAAAACCTTGAAGTGAAACGAGGATCTCTATCAGAGATTATAGTAGCAGGTACACCATGAAGTCTCACAATTTTCTTTATGTATAACCGTGCTAGCTCCTCAAGGGTGTAAGTCATACGAATGGGTAAAAAGTGAGCTGACTTCGTCAGTCGGTCCACAATCACCCAGATAGCATCAAAACCAGCCCTAGTCCTTGGCAATCCTAACACAAAGTCCATTGCAATACTTTCCCACTTCCATTGTGGAATCTCCAAAAGGTTGCAACATCCCGGAAGGTCTTTGATGTTTAATCTTTACCTTTTGACAAGTTAAGCACTTTGAAACATACTCCGCCACATCATTATTCATACCCGGCCACCAAAACATCGCCTTTAAATCATGGTACATCTTAGTACTTCCCGGGTGAATGGAGAATCCGCTTTTGTGTGCCTCTTTTAAGATATCCTGCCTTAAAGTGCCAACATCCGGCACAATGATCCTACCCTTGAATCTCCATAACCAATCTTTTTCTTCCGACACTCTCCACTGTTTTCCTTGCTCAATGGCCGGTAACACCTTCCACAACGCTTCATCATTTTGATGAGCCTTTAGGAGTTCGGACTTAAAGTCACTTGAGATTTCTAATCGGCTCAAACACAAGGTTCCGGATACTTCTCGAGCACCAATTTTCAGACTCTCAAATCCATTGAGCAACTTCTCCTCTTGAAGCATCATCCAAGCCGCATATAACGACTTCCGACTTAACGCATCCGCCACTATATTCGCCTTTCCCGGATGGTAATGCAACTCAAAGTCGTAGTCCTTCAACAATTCCATCCACCTTCTCTGCCTCATATTAAGCCCTTTCTGATCAAAGAGGTACTTCAAGCTCTTATGATCGGAGAAGACTTGGAACTTAACCCCATAGATATAATGCCTCCACACCTTTAGTGCAAACATGACCGCAGCAAGTTCCAAATCGTGCGTAGGGTAACTAACTTCGTGAGGTCTCAACTGTCGTGAGGCATACGCCACCACATTATGGTGCTGCATCAGCACGCACCCTAGACCCTTCAATGAGGCATCACAGTATACCTCAAACGGTTCGTTCGGCTCAGGTAACACTAACACAGGTGTAGTGGTCAACTTTTTCTTCAATGTCTGAAAGCTCTCCTCGCATTCAGGAGTCCAAACAAACGGAGTGTCTTTGCGGGTTAACTTTGTCATTGGTAAAGCTATCTGTGAAAAGCCCTTGATAAATATTCGGTAATAGCCAGCTAAGCCTAGAAAACTCCTTATCTCCGTTACGGTGGTTGGTTGCTTCCAATCCATCACAGCCTCTACCTTAGTTGGATCTACAGCTATTCCCTTTTTACTCACCACGTGACCCAAAAACTTCACCTCACTCTTCCAAAACTCACACTTAGACAGTTTTGCGTAAAGTTTCTTCTCCTTTAGAATCTGCAACACGGTCTTCAAGTGTTCTGCATGCTCTTCTTCAGTTTTGGAATAAATTAGTATGCCATCAATGAAGACAACAACAAATTTATCCAGAAACGGATGGAAAACTCTATTCATGTAATCCATGAATACTGCAGGAGCGTTCGTCAACCCAAAGGACATTACAGTGTACTCGTAATGACCATAACGAGTCCTGAAAGCGGTCTTAGGGATATCCTCACCCCTCACCCTTATCTGGTGATAACCGGATCACAAATCAATTTTGGAGAAAACTCCAGCTCCTTGTAACTGATCCATGAGATCGTCAATTCTCGGCAATGGGTACTTATTCTTTATTGTAACCTTGTTCAGCTGTCTGTAATCCACACAGAGCCGCATAGTCCTATCTTTCTTCTTTACCAGTAGCACTGGCGCACCCCACGGAGAGACACTTGGTCGTATAAAATTCTTTCCCAACAAATCCTCTAACTGAGACTTTAGCTCGTTCATCTCTAACGGTGACATCCTATAAAGAGCACTTGAGATTGGTCCCGCCCCGGGCACCAATTCAATAGCAAACTCAACCTCTCGGTTAGGTGGAAACTCATCAATATCATCGGGAAACACTTCCGGAAACTCACACACAACCGGAATCTGCTCCAACCTTTGATCATCACCCGAAACACCCGCGGTTAACAACAGGATACCCTGACATTCGGTTCCGGAACAGTTCACCATCATCGAATTCAAGTAATAATTATTCACCACGACCGATCCTTCTGTATCTTCCGGCATAAAGTACACCGACTTTGTAGAACAATCTAGCAGAACATGGTTCTTAGATAACCAGTCCAATCCCAAGATAAGATCAAGACCGATCATCGGTAAGCAGATTAAATTATGAATAAAATCGCGCTGCTTGAACCTAAAGGAAACTTTCGGGCATCCTAGCCTAGTTAGCATGGCTTCATGGGTAGCATTATACACCTTTAGCTCATAACCTAGAGTTACAATCTTCAATCCTAACTCATGGGCTTTCTCAAATGCAATGAATGAATGTGATGCTCCCGAATCAAATAAAGCATTTAAAGTTTGACCAGCTATTTCACAGTTACCTCGAATGAGTGTCTCAGATCCCTCAGCACCTATAGCTGAAGTGGTAAACACCCGACCAGTCTGTTGTGCTTTCCCAGCACCTTGTTTCTGCTTTTCTGGGCAGCTTGCGGCTTTATGCCCCGCTTTTCCATAATTGTAGCACAAGCCCCATCCGGCCTTGCATGGTGCTCCTGGATGGTGACTCCCACATCTAGTACAAGCTTGATCATTCTGAGGCTGCTTCCCAAAATTTTTCCCTTGGGAGTTGTTGTTGTTGGGCCTCCTGAAAGAGCTTCCCCTCTTGAAAGGCAGACCTCTAGGTGCAAAGCTTTTCCCTCGGTTCTGTGGGAATGATCCTTTGTGACTCCCTTTCTCAGCGGTTGCCCTTTTTACACACTCTTCAGAAACCCTACACTTTTTTACCAACTCGGAGAAGGTCCTTGATGAGCGGATAATTTGTACGCTTTTTGGCATTGTTTTTAGTATGTTTTTAGTATGTTTTAGTTAGTTTTTATTATATTTTTATTAATTTTTAGTTAAAATTCACTTTTCTGGACTTTACTATGAGTTTGTGTGTTTTTCTGTGATTTCAAGTATTTTCTGGCTGAAATTGAGGGACTTGAGCAAAAATCTGATTCAGAGACTGAAAAGGACTGCAGATGTTGTTGGATTCTGACCTCCTTGCACTCGAAGTGGATTTTCTTGAGCTACAGAAGCCCAATTGGCGCGCTCTCAACGGCGTTTGAAAGTAGACATCCTGGGCTTTCCAGCAATGTATAATAGTCCATACTTTGCCCGAGATTTGATGGCCCAAATCGGCGTTCCAAATCAGCTCAAAACTGCCCGGCGTTAAACGCCGGAACTGGCACAAGCTGGGAGTTAAACGCCCAAACTGGCACAAAAGCCGGCGTTTAACTCCAAGAAGAGTCTCTACACGAAAATGCTTCAATGCTCAGCCCAAGCACACACCAAGTGGGCCCGGAAGTGGATTTTTCTGTCATTTACTCATTTCTGTAAACCTTAGGCTACTAGTTCTTTATAAATAAGACCTTTTGCTATTGTATTTTCATCTTTGGATCATTTTCGATCTTAGGATCATCTTTGGATCATTTTCGATCTTAGGATCATCTTTGGACGTCTAGTTCTTAGATCATTGGGAGGCTGGCCTCATGGCCATGCCTAGACCTTGTTCTTATGTATTTTCAACGGTGGAGTTTCTACACACCATAGATTAAAGTGTGGAGCTCTGCTGTACCTCGAGTATTAATGCAATTACTATTGTTCTTCTATTCAATTCAGCTTGTTCTTATTCCAAGATATTCATTCGCACTCAAGAACTTGATGAATGTGATGATTATGTGACGCTCATCATCATTCTCACTTATGAACGCGTGCCTGACAACCACTCCCGTTCTACAAGCAAACAAGGCTTGAATGTTTATCTCTTGGATTCTTTAATCGGAATCTTCGTGGTATAAGTTAGAATTGATGGCGGCATTCAAGAGAGTCCGGAAGGTCTAAACCTTGTCTGTGGTATTCTGAGTAGGATTCAATGATTGAATGACTGTGACGAGCTTCAAACTCCTGAAGGCTGGGCGTTAGTGACAGACGCAAAAGAATCAATGGATTCTATTCCAACCTGATTGAGAACCGACAGATGATTAGCCGTGCCGTGACAGGGTGCGTTGAACATTTTCACTGAGAGGACGGGACTGTAGCCACTGACAACGGTGATGCCCAACATACAGCTTGCCATGGAAAGGAGTAAGAAGGATTGGATGAAGACAGTAGGAAAGCAGAGAGACGGAAGGGACAAAGCATCTCCATTCGCTTATCTGAAGCTCTCACCAATGAATTACATAAGTATCTCTATCTTTATCTTTATGTTTTATTCATATATCATCCATAACCATTTGAATCTGCCTGACTAAGATTTACAAGGTGACCATAGCTTGCTCCATACCAACAATCTCCGTGGGATCGACCCTTACTCGCGTAAGGTTTATTACTTAGACGACCCAGTGCACTTGCTGGTTAGTTGTGCGAAGTTGTGAAATTATGTTTATACCATGGTATTGAGCACCAAGTTTTTGGATTCATTACCAGGGATTATTTGAGTTGTGAAGAGTAGTGATCACAATTTCGTGCACCAGTCCTAATCTCCATTGGTCCCACTGAACTGAAAATATCGCTCCGGAGTCCTCCTTCATATTTAACACACTTCCATTCCTCATATTCCACCGGAGTCCCTTGGCACATACGAGAGAACCTGAACAGCTCTTCAAACTTGTCAGCATACTCAAATATGGACATAGTACCCTGCTTCAGCTGTAGTAACTCAAGTTCCTTAGCCGTCCTAGCAGAAGTCGGAAAGTACTTCTTATAGAACTCCTCTTGGAAGACATTTCAGGTGATATAGTCATCACCCTGCTACAGAAGACGTCAGATACCTTGCCACCAATGCGATGCTTCACCAGTGAGCATACAGGTAGCAAACTCGACACGCTGTCCTTCAGGTACCACTTGTGCTTGCAGTGCTCGCTCTATAGCCTGAAACCATGTATCAGCCTCAATCGGACTAGCAGTTCCCTTGAACTTAGGTGGATTAACCTTCAAAAAGTTTGCCAGTGTCATCGGGCCCTGAACTCCACCTCCATCATTACCATGGTTGTTCATCTGTTGACCAAGAGCCTCAGCAGTGGCTTGCATAGCAGCAGCCATGTTCTCCAACGCAGTCATAAAGTTCACCGGGTCATTAGGGTTATTCTCCGACGCACGAGCATTCGTACGACCTCTCACACTACCTCTACCGCGTCCACGAGGCGCCATCTACTTCCTATACACACCAAACAATCGATATTAAGTTGATCAATCTCAATATCGGAAGTCTAGTACTTCAAGGTTCCAAATGTATGCTCATGAACGTTTATGCCAATTATATCCAGCAGATATACTAATAGCACATAACACACACACAGAGAATGCACAGAAGCATAGTCAGTCCATCCCTCAGGCTCTACAGGAACGAACTGCTCTAATACCATAATGTAACACCCTACCATACAGAGTCTTATGCTTAAGTCATAATTCAGAGATGGCAAGGTATTACGACCTCTAAAATAAAAAAAAAATTTGTACATATAGTAGTATGAATGATTGATTATAACTAGGAGCCTTTGTAGAAAAAAGGTAAACAAAAATCGCAACTCAAAAGCGCAACACTCCGATCGATAACGTAACGAACAAGGATAAACCAACGCGAGATTATATATATACAAATGAGTGTCAAAAACAGGAATATCAAGACTCAAAATCCGGCTACAAAGATAACTGGTCCGAGCATAGCAATATATACATATGATAAAATAAGAAAAACCCCAAAGGAAACCCAAAGGGAAACAAATACAGAAACCTATTCTCCAAAATCTCCTATAAGAGGAGTCATCACAGTTTGTATTATTTAATGGAGATAAGAGTATCTAAGCAAAACATATAAACCAAAACATAGTCCCGATCTTCGCAAATCTAGAAGTCTCCAGCAAGCCTCAGCGGGAAACCTCACGTCCTGCATCTGAAAACCACAAAATCCGCATGGGTGAGAACCAGAGGTCCCCAGCATGGTAACAACTTCCACATATATAATACATAATAATCGAGGAAAGCCAAGGGCAATCCTAGAACTTCCTCCAGATAATATCAAAGCTTATAGACAAGCTAAACCGTGTGTGGCGACTGACTAAAGATTCTTCAGTCTAAGTTATACTTCCCTTTCCAATTCCTTCAGACCTCCCAACCACCAGCAAGAGTATAATGTAGCAAATACAGTTATATCAAACAAGAAATATACAAATAGGAACAATTAAGGCATTTAGGCAATTAGCAAGTAATATGCAGTCAGATAGGCAATCTCAAACAATTCATATAGTATGCATATGATGAATGCCTGTCCCTAGTGGCTGATGTTATCATCTGTCGGTTATAGAGCCAACCCGACAAGTCCTGGCAGCTAACCATTGGACTGTCCCTTTGTCGTGTCTCCCCAACTTGAGTCATACTTAATATAAACTTGATCATAATCATGATCCATATCCATCACCCTCACTGGTGAATATTTATGGGGGTGAGCTCATCCGGGGCTTTCACAGTGCCCGGCCACCCTGACGACATAGGGTCAAAAGAGCTTCAAGTCTCAACCTGGAGCTTCAATTCCTTCAAGTCAAAACTGCTTTCTCCCAGGGAAACTCTCATCTCCGATAATGGAAGTGCAACATTCACAATTAATTCAACAGTATATATATGCATTTATTCTTAGCCATAATCATGGCTCTGCTGTAACACCGCAATAATCCAGCCATTCGGCTCACGGTTAAATCCATAACCAGCCATCTGGCTCACGGTTAAATCTATAACCAGCCATTTCATTAACAATTACAGCCTTTCGGCCCATGGCATAACAAGCACTTCCACCTCCATCCTCCGCCTCTCACATAATCATCTTTGATCCTCATTGATCATTCATTTTTCCCTTGCTTCACTCGCAAGTTACCACATCCCCTAGCTCTTTTTCTAATTGCTAGGCATATCATAATGATTTAAGACATAAGTGGTGAGATCGGAGGCTTAGAAGTATGAGATTTGGCTTTTAAAACTCAAAAATCAACTTTGGGATGAAAACAGTGCGCGCACGCGTGGATGGCCTCAAAAACTCATCGGCGCGTAAGCGTCATGCACGCTAACGCGTGGATTGAAAAATAGCCAAACGACGCACACGCGTCAGCCACGCGTACGCGTGGGTACTCTCGTGCCTCAGGCACAAAACTGGCACAGTTCTGGCATAACTCTCTGGAAAATGGTTGGGCATTGGGTGCAGCACATCGGCGCGCCCGCGCACATCACGCGCACGCGTGGATGGCGTTTTCAAGAAGAACGGCGCGTACGCGCCAAGTGCGCCTACGCGCGGGGGGTCATTCTACTAAAAATTTTCTAAGTTAAAAACTGCAGAATTCACAATTCCAACCCCCAATCTTCCGACGGACATAACTTCCTCATTTTAAATCGTTTTTCACCCGTTCTTCGAAGGCATGGACATCCCGGATCCAATTTTATTTCTAAACAGATTTGGCACAAAACAGATATTCGTAGTTTTAGTTATGTCCCGTAAAATTATGCCCAAAAACCATGTTTTTCATACAAAACCACAAAGTGCCATTTTCAAAACAAGTCATTTTCAACTCTTTTCAAAATCAATCAAAACATGCCAATTTCATCCCTTTTCTTTGAAATCAATCAAAATATATCAAATTCAACATCAAGCCTCCTCAACTCACACATTGACACATTACCACAATTTACAAAATCACTATCCCATCATTTTAACCCACTTCACCCAAGTGGCTTAAACCCAAACACATTGACATATCATATACTCTTCCTCATGCCAATTTTCAACAACACCAATTCCAATAAATCATCATTGTACACAATCAATATCATACTCACCATCAACATGGTTCAACCCATAATTCAATCATAACCAATCATCAAGTATATATCACAACATGCATATTTCTCATACATCATACCATCAAGGCATCAATAATCATCATCACATATATGACCACATCATATATATCAACCATTCAACAACACCAATAATTCAATGCCTATCTTAGGGCCTCTAGCCTAAGTATTTCCTACCACATTACATATTAGATACGAGAAACCGAGACCATATCTTAGCCGATTTCCCAAGCTCAACCAGAGCACTTCCAAACCACTTTTCCTCAAGCTCTCAAGGCCTCAACACCTCCAAGAACAGATTTTTCACCACCAAATCCTTTTTCAAGCTTTTCAAAATCACCAATCAAGCTCCAATATTCACATATACACAACCTAAGCCACAACCATCATACCCATACATAACATCTCAATATCCAAACATCATAGAACAACAATTTACACTAGGGTTGAGAATCTTACCACACCCAAGGTCTAAGGAGACAAGATTAACCTTCTCCTTCAAGAGAGTTAGGTCCTATAACATCAAAGAGCCCAAAATCTCAATATTTTTGCTCATAAAACTCAAAAACAAGGCTGGAAATTCGAAGCGTAAAACGTGGCTTACCTCAAGATTGATTGTATGGGTTTTGTAGAGCTCTCCGCAGTGAACGCGTGGCCACAAACGGAGCGGCAATCGGAACTCTAGATCAAAAGTTATGGTGGTTTGAAGATCAAGTGAGAGATAGAAGTTTGAGAGAGTGTTCTTCTCCTCCCTCACTCTATTTCAGCGTGTGTGTGTAACAAATGAGGGGAGAGAGTGCTGAAAACTAGGGTTTTATTTTAGTTTAGTTGGGCCAAGGGCCCACTTTGGGTCCGATTGGCCCGGTTTAGCCCGTTCGGTCCAATCTTGGTCCGAATTCCATAAAATTGGTACCAAAATTCTCGTCTCAATCTCCTCTATCATATTAAGCCATAAGAATCACATTTTAGGCTTTCTAGAATAAATTCTCATTTATGGGTTAATTAACCGTTAATTAACTGGGTTTTACACTTTTCAATTTACTGCAATTTATATTTCTTGTTATCTAAGCCTCTACAATTTACATTCTGCGATCTAAATTTCCTGCAATTTACATTCTATTGCTTCAATTTCATCTAATTCAACAATGTTAGCTTGACTAGACTAATCACTCACTAAAGTTGCTTGATCCATCAATCCCTGTGGGATCGAGTTCACTCTAAGTGAGTTTTACTACTTGATGCGACCCGGTACACTTGCTGGTGAGTTTTGGGTGGAAATCTAATTTCCACCCATTAGATGCGAGCGGAATCTATCGCCATCGACCTCACATCTAAGTGCAAGCGGGACGAACCACCGCACTTACGCTGCTGCCGCTACCTCGACAGGCGGGATCCAACCTCGGCCCTTGCCGGGCACATAGCGTCTCATAATCTCAATATAAATCAATATTTCAGTGGTTTTCAGAAAACATTTTCAATATCTCATGGATCCATCATTTCAGTCGGAGTCCCAGACTTATCTCAACCACTGTCAATTCATATTTCCATTCCTCTTCTCACTCTGCCAACCCATCCTTAATACACCAGAAACCTAAGCCTCTGTTTCTCTAATTTTTCATAATAATATCATCTAAAACCCTTAAATCCTTTCCCACTTTTCAAGCATCCAAAAATATTTCCAAGAGTCCTAAAAAGGTGTTATGGAAGCTTACAACCTCGTCAGGAAGGTGAAATAGTTGAAATAAAAGTTTAAATTTATGAAACAGGCCGTGTGCGTGCGGACGCCTAGGAAGATTTTGAAAGTGTGCGTACATATAGGGGTGTGCGTACGCACAGGTACTAAAATTCACAAGGCTGTTCCCTCGCACAAGCTGTGCGAGCGCCCCCAACAGACGGCCCTTCCTGACTTGTGCGTACGCACACGGCTGTGCGTCCGTACAGGTCGCAATTCTTCATTGATTGTGCGCGCGCACAAGCTGTGCTAACGCTGCAAGCAGAGAGCCTTTTCCTGCCTGTGCATACGCATAGGTCTGTGCACCCGCACAGAATAAGAATTTTGCAGGATTGTGCGTTCACACAAGGCTGTGCGTGTGAACATATCAAAAATCCTGAAATTCTACAACTTTGCAAAATTTCAGATTTTTAACACCAACTTTGAATGATAATAACTTTCTCTACAAAATTCCAAATTTTTTAGACTTTATACCAAATTAAAGGGTTTTCAATGAACTTTAATTTCAAACAATTTTCAACCAATTCTGAAAATCGAGGAAAAAGTTATGATCATACAAAGTTCACCAAAAACCTGCTTTTACCCAAAATCCAAATTTTCTTACCATACACATTCCACACCATACCAAACCATTCAAAACTCCATTTTTCAAAAAAAAAATACCCTTTTGTGTCATAATACACCAACAATACCCCATTTTCCTTCACATTTCACTATTCTCAACCTCAACATCAATTATATAACACTTATCATCAGACCACATTCAAATTTACCATTTCATCAACCTTAACATCACATCTATCATAATAAACCATCTTTCTAATCTATACAATCATTCAACATCATCATATCATTATAAACCATCATAATTGCACCTGACACTCATCAACTCCTCATAAACCATCATTCATCAACATTCAACACACCAATAATCATTTTATTTCAAACCTATCCTATGCGTCACTAGCCTAAGTGTCCCGAGGGTTACTTGAAACTGTAGGTCGATCTCGGACGAGATCTGTGGTGGTGATCGGTGCTGTCGAGTCCGACTTGCTAGACTTGGTGGTGCTGCTGATCCTTCGTCACCGGAGGGTGGTGGTACCTACAAGAGACTCTGATGCTTAAGTTAGCACGTGCTTTAGGCCGGTTTTTAGTAGAATCAGAGTATGAGTTATACCTGGGTACTCCAGTGTATTTATAGTAGTGTGGAATGACCTTTCTAGGGATAAGATAGTTTATCTTATCTTATCTTATCTTATCTTTGAGTAAAGTCATCTTATCTTTTTAGGGGAACCGCCTTATCTTTCTAGGCTTTGGCTGCCTTTAGATTTGGGCTGTGTTCCTTTGTTTGGGCCTCCTTTGGGCTTCTCTAGCAATTTGTCCGACCTCTTTGAGAAGAGGTCGGTGGCGACCCAACCTGAAGAGGTCGGGTTACTTGTCTTTAACCAGCCCGGGTTGGATAGCTTGACCCGGGGTATGAACAGTGCCCCTGCTTGAGCTCGGTCTTTCCTGTTGAGGTCGTGTTTTTCAGATTTCAACCCCCTTTTTTGGGGAAGCCGAGCTTGAGCATCTTTTGTCGATTGTTTGTAGAACTCCTATGAGTACTTAAAGACTAGAGTTATTGGAATTCAAATTAATTAGTAAAGATAACAATTATTAATCACAATGAGTTTAATTCCCTGATAACGGCGCCATTTTGACGAACTGTTTTCTATTGGTGAACAAATTCACAAGAATATAATCGCGTTGTAAGTATAATTTCTAAACCAACAGAGAATCCTTTCGTACAAAAGTTTGGTTGTCCCAAGTAACAAAACCCAATAAAATTTATAACCAAAGTATTCAAACCTCGGGTCATCTTCTCAAGGAATTGCAGGGAAGTATGATTTATTATTAGTTATGGAAAACAATATTTTTGAGTTTTTGAAAGGTTGAACAAGAAAAATAAATTGCAGGAACAATAAATTAATAACTAGAAAAACTCTTGACAAGATATGAAAATTGGACGTCCTATCCTAGTTATCCTTATCAATTATGATGAGAATTGGATTTTGCTCCCACCTTATTAACCTCGACTTATGAAGGTAAGTTAAGTGGATGAATCAATTTGATTCCTCAGATCCTAGTCAATTCCTAAGAAAAGAATAGAGTTATTGGAATTCAAATTAATTAGCAAAGATAACAATTATCAATCACAATGAGTTTGATAACTCAAGTGTCTCCAATTAATCAATTCATCAATTAAAGCAAAGAATATAAAAAGCTAAGTAAAAATCATAAATCTGAAATACCTCAAATTATATTTAAACATAAATTCAAATCTAACATGAAAATTCATAAATTAAATTGGAAAAATAAATAAAAGGAACATTGAACCTGGAAATTGAGAAGAAGAAATCCTAATCCTAAAAGAAATCATAAATCCTAAAACCTAAGAGAGAGGAGAGAGTCTCTCTCTCTAGAAACTACATCTAATCCTAAAATTGTGTATATTGAACGTTGTATAATGTTGTCCTGAGTCTCTGCATGTTTCCTGGCTTTAATTTGTGTTTCTGGGCCGAAAACTGGGTCAAAACACGGCCCAAAATCGCCCCCAACAATTTTTGTTAATTCTGCAGATCACGCATGTCATGCGTACGCATCGGTCATGCATACGTGTCGGTCACGCGTACTCGTCGGTCACGCGTACGCATCGGTCACACGTATGCATTGTTTGACGATTTTCCTCTCCACGCGTGTGCGCCAGGCACACGCTTGCATCGTTTGCGCGAAATCCAATCCACGCGTATGCGTCAGGCATGCGTACGCGTCGCTGTGATTTTCTCTATTTCGCGCGCACGCGTGAGCCATGCGTGCGCGTTGAAGCTCGCTGGTCATCTCCTTGGTTTCTTGTGTTCCTTCCATTTTTGTAAGCTTCCTCTCCATTCTCTAAGCCATTCCTGCCCTATAAAGCCTGAAAACACTTAACAGACATATCACGGCATTGAATGGTATAAGGGAGAATTTAAAATACGCAATTTAAATGCTTAGGAAGCAGGTTTTCAACCATAGAACTAAACTATGAAGGAATTGTAAAATCATGCAAATAATATGAATAAGTGGGTAAGAATTTGATAAAAACCACTCAATTAAACAAAATATAAACCATAAAATAATGGTTTATCACTGTTTTCTTTTTCAGAGATGGTGAAGTCCTCCGATTCCATGAAGGCCTTTAAGCGGGCTAGGAAAGCAACAGCCGCCCAAAATATCTCAGCAAAGGCTTCGGGGGAAGGATCCTCTCAGGTCCCTCCCAAGAAGTCGACCTCTGGCACTGCTGGGCTGAGGAAGACTATCCCTACTCCCCAAGTTCATGTGGTTTCCTCTGATCCTCCCAAGCTGACTTTTGGCACTGCCGCTTCCCCTACTGGCAGTCCTCCTCCGAAGAGGCAGAGGACTGTTGAACCCTATGACCTGGATGCCCCTGATTTTGATGTTGTGAGTTTTGTTGATAACCAAATTGCCCCTTTTGGCCGACTTCCTATGGAAGATGTGTCCATCCTTCGCCACCTAGCTTTTATTACTAGTAATAGTGTTCGGATGGCCCATATGAGTGCAGCAATGTTTAGAACAATCCAAGATTCCCTCGTTCTTGCGACGAAGGCCTTTATAAAGGAGGCTAAGTCAGAGTTTGACAGAATTTCAGGGCTAAAGAATGAGCTTGAACAAAAGGTGGCAAAATTGGAGTTGGACGTGGAAAATGAGAAGGCCCGAGCTACCGCTGCTGAGGCCACTACGAACCTTGCTGAGGAGATGGTGAAAAAGCATAAAGAAAGCTATGTCCGAACTTATAGCAAACTGCTGGAGACTAGGGAGAGGCTGGCGTCTGCTCATGCTGACTATGCTGAGCTCCAGGGCCATCCTGTGGGTAGTGTCACTGATGCCTATGAAAACTTGAAGGCCCAGGTCCGAGTTCTTGCACCCCAGGTCGACCTTACTCTCTTTAGTCTGGACAACATTGTTGAGGATGGTAAGATCGTTCCTGCCCCAGATGATGACGAAGAGGAAGGTCCTCTTCCAGTGCAGCCAGTTAAAGCTTCTACCGCCATGAGTTCTTCAACCCTTGCAGCGGAGGTCAGCCATTCTGGTTCTGACTCGGACGTCCAAATTCTAAATCGGGAGGATGGGACCGTTGATGCGACCCCCTTGAAGATTTTTCCTCCCTCCTTGACTCAAGATGCTGTCCCTAAGGAGGTTACAGACCCTTCGTGACTTCTGATGTATTTGTATAGCCCGGTTTGTGGGCTTTTGAACTCTGGTTATTTTTTGTAACTTTTATGCTGCTGGTTCTTCATTGACATTTTAGTTGCTTTTGTGCAACTTGATTTTGAAAAACAAAAGTATCTTTAAACTCTTAGGCTGTCACTTGGGTGGCCTTTTTTAGTCTTTTATATTATATATGTGTTTTGATATGTTTGACTGTTCTTCTGCAATTTCTACGAATCTGTGGAGAGTGCCGACCTCTTCTTGATCGCTCCTTATGTCTGCTTTCTGCTTGGTTGAGGTGATCTTTGGGGCTAATTTGTTCGACAACTTTTTTAGTGTTCTCGTAGAACCTTTTTAGTTAGTCTTGAGCAATGTTGATAGCCTTGTCGTGGAGTCGTGGCTTTTTGGGTAAAGATGTATCCCTTTTAACGCACGCTTTTTGTTGACCCGACTTCTCTTGTTGGTCCGTTGATCTGACTTCTTTTGTTAGTTCTCCTTAAGTCATTTTAGTAATCCATTTTTAAGCAGACCTCGTCGGGCCTCTTTTTATAGATTTACTTTTTATGACTTTGTTGCCTTGTTTGGTTTGGTCCGACTTCTTCTGGTCGGTCCTTCTTAAGTTATTTCTAGCAATCCATTTTTATTCAGACCTCGTCAGGCCTCTTTCTATAGATTACTTTTTATAACTTTTGTCGCTTTGATTGGTTTAGACCGACTTCTTCGGGTCGGTCCTTCCAAAGTTATTTTTAGCAATCCATTTTTATTCAGACCTCGTCAGGCCTCTTTCTATGGATTACTTTTTATAATTTTTGTCGCTTTGACTGGTTCGGTCCGACATCTTCGGGTCGGTCCTTCCTAAGTTATTTTTAGCAATCCATTTTTATTCAGACCTCGTCAAGCCTCTTTCTATGGATTACTTTTTATAACTTTTGTCGCTTTGATTGGTTCGGTCCAGCTTCTTCTGGTCGGTCCTTCCTAAGTTATTTTTAGCAATCCATTTTTATTCAGACCTCGTCAGGCCTCTTTCTATGGATTACTTTTTATAACTTTTGTCGCTTTGATTGGTTCGGTCTGACTTCTTCTGGTCGGTCCTTCCTAAGTTATTTTTAGCAATTTATTTTTATTCAGACCTCATCAGGCCTCTTTCTATGGATTACTTTTTATAACTTTTTGAATTAATATGTTTTGTCGCTTTCATCTTACCGACTTTTTTGTGATTGGGTGATAAATTTGGTTTTCATCTTGCCGACATTGTCGTGATCGGGCAATGAGTTTGTTTCTCATCTTTTCTGACCTGTAGCTTTGTGATCGGACAATGAGTTTTTGAGTTCAAATTAATGCGTCTTGGTAAAAAGAAAAAGCTTTGTAGAGAATCTGAAAGACTTTATTCAAATAAAAAATAGGAATATAAATAAGAATATGTCCATGCGGGTATTTCTGTAGATCTTGGCTTGGTGCCTCATTAAAAAACCTTTTCAGGAAAAAGAGTGCACCTTAACCTAAGATCTTTATTACCTCCTAACTATAGTACCTCCTTAGGTTGCAGGTGTGCCATGATCTTGGTAGCCCTTGCCCCTCGAGGTCGAACACCTTGTAGTAGCCTTTTCCCAGTACCTTTATAACTCGGTAAGGCCCTCTCCAGTTAGCTGCTAGCTTTCCCTCTCCTGATCGACCTGTTCTGATGTCATTTCGGATTAGGATGAGATCATTGTTGGCGAAACTTTGCTGGATTACTTTCTGATTGTATCTTGATGCCATTCGTCGTTTTAAGGCTTCTTCCCTAATCCGAGCTCTTTCTCGGATTTCCAGAAGTAGGTCGAGTTCTTCCTGTTGATTTTGGGGGTTAGCCTCTTCATTGTAGAGAATCATTCTAGGAGATCCTTCTTCGATTTCTACTGGGATCATTGCCTCCATTCCATAAGCTAATCGGAAAGGTGATTCTCCTGTAGTGGAGTGTGGAGTTGTCCGATATGCCCATAGGACTTATGGGAGCTCTTCAGCCCAAGCTCCATTTGCATCTTGTAGTCTCCATTTTAACCTGACTAGTATGACTTTGTTGGTGGCTTCTGCCTGTCCATTGGCTTGGGGGTGTTCTACGGATGTGAATTGGTGCTTTATCTTCAAGTCAGCTACCAATTTTGTGAAACTTGTGTCCGTTAACTGAGTTCCATTGTCTGTAGTGATGGAGTGAGGGATCCCAAACCTCGTAACGATGTTTCTGTATAGGAATTTTAGGCTTCTTTGGGCAGTGGCATTGGCTAGGGGTTCTGCCTCAATCCATTTTGTGAAATAGTCTACTCCTACAATGAGGAATTTGACTTGTCCCGACCCCTGGGGGAAGGGTCCGAGAAGGTCGAGCCCCCATTTTGCAAATGGGCAGGGCGACGTTACACTAATGAGTTCTTCGGGTGGAGCGATGTGGAAGTTAGGATGCTTTTGACATGCTGAGCATGTCTTAACGATTTCTACCACTTCTTTTTGCAGTGTTGGCCAGAAGAATCCAGCTCGGAGTACTTTTTTGCAGAGAGCTTATGCCCCCAAGTGGTTCCCACATATGCCACAGTGTACTTCTTCCAGGACTTCTCTTGTATTAGAAGTCAGTATACATTTTAGGAGGGAAATTGAGACCCCTCTCCTATATAAGGTATCACCCACTTTGGTGTAGTATTGCGCTTCTCGCTTTAGCCTCTTTGCCTCCTTCTTGTCTGTGGGGAGCGTCTCTGACTGGAGGTAGTTGATTATGGGGATCATCCACCCTTTATCCTGTCCTGATATGGCCAGGATCTTTTCTTCCTCTGAAATTGATGGGTTTTGCAGTATTTCTTGGATGAGGCTTCCATTATTGCCCCTGGTTTGGTGCTGGCTAGTTTTGAAAGTGCATCAGCTCGAGCATTCTGTTCCCGAGGTATATGGTGAACCTCATATTTCCTGAGTTGTCTGAGCTATTCTCTGGTCTTGTCCAGTTACTTTTTCATGATAGGGTCCTTACGTTGGTAGCTCCCTCCTATTTATGAGGTGACTACTTTTGAATCGCTAAAGATGATAAGCTTTTAAACTCCCACCTCCTTAGCCAACCTCAAACCAGTTAGTAATGCCTCATATTCAGCCTGATTATTTGAAGTAGGGAACTCAAATTTTAAGGAGAGTTTGATTTGGGTTCCCTGATCGCTTTCTATTATTACCCATGCGCCACTCCCGGTCTTGTTTGAAGAGCCGTCTACGTAGAGATTCCATTTCGTAGGATTTTTCGGGGTGTCAGTATACTCGGCAATGAAGTCAGCCAGATACTGTGACTTGATGACTATCCAAGCTTCATATTGCAGATCGAACTCGAATAACTCGACTGCCCACTATAGGATTCTTCTGGCTTAGTCGGTCTTTTGTAGAATGCACTTTATAGGCTGGTTCGTCCGAATCTTGATGGTGTGAGCTCGAAAATATAGATGAAGGCGTCGAGAGGTTAAAATAAGGGCGTAACCGAACTTTTCTATCTTTTGATAGTTTAGTTCGGCCCCGTGTAGAGCCTTACTGATGAAGTAGATGGGTTGTTGCCCCTGCTCATCCTCTTTGACTAGTGCCGAAGCTATTGCCCGACTTCCCACTGCAAAGTATAATATGAGTGTTTCTCCTTCTCGTGGTCGGGTAAGGATAGGTGGTTGCCCCAAGAATTTTTTGAAATCTTGAAAGGCTTGTTCATATTCTGTGGTCCATTCAAACCTCTTCTCCTTCCTTAACGTGGCATAGAAGGGAAGAGATCTTATGGCCGATCCAGCTAGAAACCTGAACAGGGCGGCTAGTCTTCCGTTGAGCTGTTGGACTTCCTTGACGTAGGTTGGGCTTTTCATGTTAAGTATAGCCTGACACTTTTCCGGATTTGTCTCAATTCCCCTTTGTGTGAGCATGAAGCTTAAGAATTTGACAGCCTTTACTGCAAAGGTGCATTTTGTGGGATTAAGTCGCATACCATGCCTTCTTCTGGTGTCGAACACATTGGTGAGGTCGGACAGTAATGATTCCTCACTTTGTGTTTTTACCAACATATCATCTACATACAACTCCATTAGTTTCTGAATGTGGTCTGCGAATACTTTGTTCATCCATCTTTGGTAGGCAGCTCCTGCATTTTTGAGTCTGAATGGCATGACGACATAACAGTAATTTGCTTTAGGGGTTAGGAATGAGGTCTTTTCTTGATTGGGTGGGTACATCGGGATTTGATTGTATCCTGAGTAAGCATCCATGAAGGAGAGGTATTTGTATCCGGAGGAGGCATCCACTAGAGCGTCTATACTTGGGAGTGGATAGGGATCTTTTGGGCAGGCTTTGTTGAGATCGGTGTAGTCAGTACATGGTGCACGAAATTGTGATCAATACTTTTCACAACTCAAATAATCCCCGGTAATGAATCCAAAAACTTGGTGTTCAATACCATGGCATAAACACAACTTCGCACAACTAACCAGCAAGTGCACTGGGTCGTCCAAGTAATAAACCTTACGCGAGTAAGGGTCGATCCCACGGAGATTGTTGGTATGAAGCAAGCTATGGTCACCTTGTAAATCTTAGTCAGGCAGACTCAAATGGGTATAGATGATGAATAAAACATAAAGATAAAGATAGAGATACTTATGTAATTCATTGGTAGGAATTTCAGATAAGCGTATGAAGATGCTTGGTCCCTTCCGTCTCTCTGCTTTCCTACTGTCTTCATCCAATCCTTCTTACTCCTTTCCATGGCAAGCTTATGCAAGGGTTTCACCGTTGTCAGTGGCTACCTCCCATCCTCTCAGTGGAAATGTTCAATGCACCCTGTCACGGCACGGCTATCCATCTGTCGGTTCTCGATCAGGCCGGAATAGAATCCAGTGATTCTTTTGCGTCTGTCACTAATGCCCCGCCTTCAGGAGTTTGAAGCACGTCACAGTCATTCAATCATTGAATCCTACTCAGAATACCACAGACAAGGTTAGACCTTCTGGATTCTCTTGAATGCCGCCATCAGTTCTTGCCTATACCACGAAGACTCTGATCTCACGGAATGGCTGGCTCGTTTGTCAGGCTAGCGCTCGGTTGTCAGGCGATCAACCATGCATCGTGTATCAAGAATCCAAGAGATATTCACTCAATCTAAGGTAGAACGGAGGTGGTTGTCAGTCACACGTTCATGGGTGAGAATGATGATGAGTGTCACGGATCATCACATTCATCAAGTTGAAGAACAAGTGATATCTTGGAACAAGAACAAGCGGAATTGAATAGAAGAACAATAGTAATTGCATTAATACTCGAGGTACAGCAGAGCTCCACACCTTAATCTATGGTGTGTAAAAACTCCACCGTTGAAAATACATAAGAACAAGGTCTAGGCATGGCCGTGAGGCCAGCCTCCCAAAGTGATCAAAAGATCTAAAGATCAAAAGATTCCAAAGATTAGAAGATGTTAAATACAATAGTAAAAGGTCCTACTTATAGGGAACTAGTAGCCTAAGGTTTACAAAGATGAGTAAATGACATAAAAATCCACTTCCGGGCCCACTTGGTGTGTGCTTGGGCTGAGCATTGAAGCATTTTCGTGTAGAGACTCTTCTTGGAGTTAAACGCCAGCTTTTGTGCCAGTTTGGGCGTTTAACTCCCATTTTGGTGCCAGTTCCGGCGTTTAACGCTGGGAATTCTGAGGGTGACTTTGAACGCCGGTTTGGGCCATCAAATCTTGGGCAAAGTATGGACTATCATATATTGCTGGAAAGCCCAGGATGTCTACTTTCTAACGCCGTTGAGAGCGCGCCAATTGGGCTTCTGTAGCTCTAGAAAATCCACTTCGAGTACAGGGAGGTCAGAATCCAACAGCATCAGCAGTCCTTTTCAGTCTCTGAATCAGATTTTTGCTCAGGTCCCTCAATTTCAGCCAGAAAATACCTGAAATCACAGAAAAATACACAAACTCATAGTAAAGTCCAGAAAAGTGAATTTTAACTAAAAACTAATAAAAATATACTAAAAACTAACTAGATCATACTAAAAACATACTAAAAACAATGCCAAAAAGCGTACAAATTATTCGCTCATCAGTACACATCTGCCATTTCCCATTTGATTTTTTCACCAATACAACGTTGGCTAGCCATAGTGGGTACTTAACCTCCCTTATGAATCTTGCCTCTAGTAAGGCTTGTACATGTTCTTCTATAGCTTGGGATCTTTCCGGTCTGAGCTTTCTACGTCTCTGTTGTACTGGTTGAGATCCTGGGTATAATTCGAGTTTGTGGCACATTAGTTTGGGGTCTATGCTCGGCATATCTGCGGCCTTCCATGTAAAGAGGTCGGCATTATTCCTTAGGAACTGTATCAGGGACTCCCTTATGTCTCCCTTTAAGATTGCCCCAATATTTGTTGTTTTATCTGGGACTTCTCCGATCTAGACTTCTTCGATCTTGCCTTTAGGTTGTGGACGAAACTCTTCACGACCCCGAACTTGCCCGAGTTCGATAGTGTTGATTTCTTCTCCTTTTCCTTTAAGGTTCAGACTTTCATTGTAACACCGTCGTGCAATTTTCTGGTCTTTTATCATGGCGATCCCTTCTAGAGTCGGGAACTTCGTGCATAGATGTGGTGTCGAGACTACTGCAGCGAGCTAGTTTAGTGTTGTCCGACCTATTAAGGCGTTGTAAGCTAAGCTCATGTCGACTACTATGTAATCTATATTAAGTGTCCTTGACCAGGTCCCCTTTCCGAAGGTCGTGTGCAGTGAGATAAATCCAAGTGGCTGAATTGGAGTGTCTCCCAGCCCAAATAGGCTATTTGGATATGCTCTGAACTCTTTATCTTGTAGACCGAGTTTATTGAAGGCAGATTTAAACAAAATATCCGTGGAGCTTCCTTGATCTACCAGTGTTTGGTGGAGGTTAGCGTTGGCCAATATGATAGTGATGACCATGGGATCATCATGTCTCGGGGTGATGCCTACTGCGTCCTCTTGGGTAAAGGTGATAGTGGGGAGGTCGGGGGACGTTCCCTTGATGAGCGGATAATTTGTACGCTTTTTGGCATTGTTTTTAGTATGTTTTTAGTATACTTGGTTTAGTTTTTAGTATATTTTTATTAGTTTTTAGTTAAAATTCACTTTTCTAGACTTTACTATGAGTTTGTGTGTTTTTCTGTGATTTCAGGTATTTTCTGGCAGAAATTGAGGGACCTGAGCAAAAATCTGATTCAGAGACTAAAAAGGACTGCAGATGCTGTTGGATTCTGACCTCCCTGCACTCGAAGTGGATTTTCTGGAGCTACAGAAGCCCAATTGGCGCGCTCTCAATGGCATTGGAAAGTTGACATCCTCGGCTTTCCAGCAATATATGATAGTCCATACTTTGCTCAAGATTTGATGGCCCAAACCGGCGTTCAAAGTCACCTTCAGATTTCCCAGCGTTAAACGCCGGAACTGGCACCAAAATGGGAGTTAAACGCCCAAACTGGCATAAAAGCTGGCGTTTAACTCCAAGAAGAGTCTCTACACGAAAATGCTTCATTGCTCAGCCCAAGCACACACCAAGTGGGCCCGGAAGTGGATTTTTATGTCATTTACTCATCTTTGTAAACCTTAGGCTACTAGTTCCCTATAAGTAGGACCTTTTACTATTGTATTTAACATCTTCTAATCTTTGGAATCTTTTGATCTTTAGATCTTTTGATCACTTTGGGAGGCTGGCCTCACGGCCATGCCTAGACCTTGTTCTTATGTATTTTCAACGGTGGAGTTTCTACACACCATAGATTAAGGTATGGAGCTCTGCTGTACCTCGAGTATTAATGCAATTACTATTGTTCTTCTATTCAATTCCACTTGTTCTTTGTCCAAGATATCACTTGTTCTTCAACTTGATGAATGTGATGATCCGTGACACTCATCATCATTCTCACCTATGAACATGTGACTGACAACCACCTCCGTTCTACCTTAGATTGGGTGAATATCTCTTGGATTCCTGATACACGATGCATGGTTGATCGCCTGACAACCGAGTGCTCGCCTGACAAACGAGCCAGCCATTCCGTGAGATCAGAGTCTTCGTGGTATAGGCAAGAACTGATGGCGGCATTCAAGCGAATCCGGAAGGTCTAACCTTGTCTGTGGTATTCTGAGTAGGATTCAATGATTGAATGACTGTGACGTGCTTCAAACTCCTGAAGGCGGGGCGTTAGTGACAGACGCAAAAGAATCACTGGATTCTATTCCGGCCTGATCGAGAACCGACAGATGGATAGCCATGCCGTGACAGGGTGCGTTGAACATTTCCACTGAGAGGATGGGAGGTAGCCACTGACAACGGTGAAACCCTTGCATAAGCTTGCCATGGAAAGGAGTAAGAAGGATTGGATGAAGACAGTAGGAAAGCAGAGAGACGGAAGGGACCAAGCATCTTCATACGCTTATCTGAAATTCCTACCAATGAATTACATAAGTATCTCTATCTTTATCTTTATGTTTTATTCATCATCTATACCCATTTGAGTCTGCCTGACTAAGATTTACAAGGTGACCATAGCTTGCTTCATACCAACAATCTCCGTGGGATCGACCCTTACTCGCGTAAGGTTTATTACTTGGACGACCCAGTGCACTTGCTGGTTAGTTGTGCGAAGTTGTGTTTATGCCATGGTATTGAACACCAAGTTTTTGGATTCATTACCGGGGATTATTTGAGTTGTGAAAAGTATTGATCACAATTTCGTGCACCAAGTTTTTGGCGCCGTTGCCGGGGATTGTTTCGTGTATGGACAACTGACGGTTCATCTTGTTGCTCAGATTAGGTATTTTTGAGAATTCTTAAGAATGAATTCTAGAGTTTCATGATGATCTGTTGAAATCTGGCTGGCTGAGAAGCCATGTCTAATCTCATTGGACCGAGGTTTCAACTGATCATCACAAGAGCTTGTTGATCCCTATCAATCTTGCTATTGGAGCAATGATCTGCTAAGGCTTGGCTGGCCATTGGCCATGTCTAGTGTTTTGGACCGAAGCTTTCTTGAAAGCTTGGCTGGCTGTGAAGCCATGTCTAATTCCTGGACCGGAGTCTTAGACTAGCATTGCAATGATTCCTGGAATCCAAATTAAGAATTCTGAAACCTTTATTTTCTATTTCCATATAATTTTCGAAAAATCCAAAAAAAAATTTTCAAAATCAAAAAAAAAACCAAAAATATTTTATGTTTCTTGTTTGAGTCTAGTGTCTAAATTTAAGTTTGGTGTCTTGCATGCATTGTTTATTTGATCTTGGTTCTATTTTCAAGTCAATAGTACAGGGAACTGAAGATTCAGAACATGCAGCAGAGGAATTACACAGAAAAAGCTGGGCGTTCAAAACGCCCAGTGAAGAAGGACAGACTGGCGTTTAAACGCCAGCCAGGGTGCCTGGTTGGGCGTTTAACGCCCAAAAAGGTAGTGCATTGGGCGTTAAACGCCAGAATGTGCACCATTCTGGGCGTTTAACGCCAGGATGGCACAAGGGGGAGGATTTTGTTTTCAAATCAATTTTTTTTCAAGTTTTCAAAGTTTTTCAAAATCAAATCTTTTTCAAATCATATCCTTTCAATCAAATGTTTTCAAAATCAATTTATTTCCTTTTTCAAAGATACTTGCTAATAATTAATGATTTGATTGAACATTTCAAGTGTGTTGCCTTTTCTGTTGAGAAAGGTTTAATGTTTGAATCATATCTTTTCTTGTTAGGCAAGTCATTAATTTTTAAAATCAAATCTTTTTAAAATTGTTTTCAAATCATATCATTTCAATCATATCTTTTTTTTTAAAACCATAACTTTTCAATCATATCTTTTTAATCACATCTTTTTCAAAGAAGTTTTCAATCATATCTTTTTAAACTCTAATTTCAAAATCTTTTTCAAAAATTACTTGATTTCTTTCCCACTTTTGGTTTTCGAAAATCAAATTAAAGTTTTTCAAAATGTTTTTAAAATCTTTTTAATTAATTTTCGAAAATTTCTTCCTCTCTTCTCACATCCTTCTATTTATGGAGTACCACTCCTTCTCAATGCACAATTCGAACTCTACCTCACTAAGTTCGAATTCTTCTACCTCTTTCTTCTATTATTCTGTTCCTCTGACACCTCAAGGAATCTCTATACTGTGACATAGAGGATTCCACATTTTCTTGTTCTCTTCTCTTTCATATGAGCAGGAACAAAGACAAAGGCATTCTTGTTGAAGCTGACCCTGAACCTGAAAGGACCTTGAAGCGAAAGCTAAGAGAAGCTAAGGCACAACTCTCTGTAGAGGACCTAACAGAAATCTTCAAAGAAGAAGACATGGCAGCCGAAAACAACAACAATGCAAACAATGCAAGGAAGGTGCTGGGTGACTTTACTGCACCTACTCCCGACTTCTATGGGAGAAGCATCTCTATCCCTGCCATTGGAGCAAACAACTTTGAGCTTAAGCCTCAATTAGTTTCTCTAATGCAACAGAATTGCAAGTTCCATGGACTTCCATTGGAAGATCCTCATCAGTTCTTAGCTGAATTCTTGCAAATCTGTGACACTGTCAAGACTAATGGGGTTGACCCTGAAGTCTACAGACTTATGCTATTCCCTTTTGCTGTAAGAGACAAAGCTAGGACATGGTTGGACTCACAACCTAAAGAAAGCCTGGACTCATGGGAAAAGCTAGTCAATGCCTTCTTGGCAAAGTTCTTTCCACCTCAAAAATTGAGTAAGCTTAGATTGGAGGTCCAAACCTTCAGACAGAAGGATGGAGAATCCCTCTATGAAGCTTGGGAAAGATACAAACAATTGATCAGAAAATGTCCTTCTGACATGCTTTCTGAATGGAGCATCATAGGTATTTTCTATGATGGTTTCTCTGAACTATCCAAGATGTCTTTGGATAGCTCTGCTGGAGGATCTCTTCATCTGAGGAAGACGCCTGCAGAAGCTCAAGAGCTAATTGAAATGGTTGCAAATAACCAATTCATGTACACTTCTGAAAGGAATTCTGTGAACAATGGGACAAATCAGAAGAAAGGAGTTCTTGAGATTGATACTCTGAATGCCATTCTAGCTTAGAACAAGATATTGACTCAACAAGTCAATTTGATTTCTCAAAGTCTGTCTGGAATGCAAAATGCACCAAGCAGTACTAAGGATGCTTCATCTGAAGAAGAAGCTTATGATCCTGAGAACCCTTCAATGGAAGAGGTGAATTACCTAGGAGAACCCTATGGAAACACCTATAATTCTTCATGGAGAAATCATCCAAATTTCTCATGGAAGGATCAACAGAGACCTCAACAAGGTTTCAACAATAATAATGGTGGAAGAAACAGGTTTAGCAATGGCAAGCCTTTTCCATCATCTTCTCAGCAACAGACAGAGAATTCTAAGCAGAACCCCTCTGACTTAGCAACCATGGTCTCTGATCTAATCAAAACCACTCAAAGTTTCATGACTGAAACAAGGTCCTCCATTAGGAATTTGGAGGCACAAGTGGGACAGCTGAGCAAGAAAATTACTGAACTCCCTCCTAGTACTATCCCAAGCAATACAGAAGAAAATCCAAAAGGAGAGTGCAAGGCCATCAACATGGCCGAATGTGGAGAGGAAGGAGAGGAAGTGAACGCTACTGAGGAAGACCTCAATGGGCGTGCACTAGCCTCCAATGAGTTCCCTAATGAGGAACCATGGGAATCTGAGGCTCAAAATGAGACCATAGAGATTCCATTGGACTTACTTCTGCCTTTCATGAGCTCTGATGAGTATTCTTCCTCTGAAGAGGATGAGTATGTCACTGAAGAGCAAGTTGCTAAATACCTTGGAGCAATCATGAAGCTAAATGACAAGTTATTTGGAAATGAGACTTGGGACGATGAACCCCCTTTGCTCACCAAAGAATTGGATGACTTGTCTAGGCAGAAATTACCTCAAAAGAGGCAGGACCCTGGGAAGTTCTCCATACCTTGTACCATAGGCACCATGACCTTCAAGAAGGCTCTGTGTGACTTAGGGTCAAGTGTAAACCTCATGCCTCTCTCTGTAATGGAGAAACTAGGGATCTTTGAGGTGCAAGCTGCAAGAATCTCACTGGAGATGGCAGACAACTCAAGAAAACAAGCTCATGGACTTGTAGAGGATGTTTTGGTGAAGATTGAAGACCATTACATCCCTGCTGATTTCATAGTCCTAGAGACTGGGAAGTGCATGGATGAATCCATCATCCTTGGCAGACCCTTCCTAGCCACAGCAAAGGCTGTGATTGATGTTGATAGAGGTGAACTGATCATTCAAATGAATGAAGAATCCTTTGTGTTTAAGGCTCAAGGATATCCCTCTGTCACCATGGAGAGGAAGCATGAAGAGCTTCTCTCAAATCAGAGTCAAGCAGATCCCCCACATTCAAACTCTAAGTTTGGTGTTGGAAGGCCACAACCAAACTCTAAGTTTGGTGTTGAACCCCCACATTCAAACTCTAAGTTTGGTGTTGGGAGGTTCCAACATTGCTCTGAGAAAATGTGAGGCTCCATGAGAGCCATCTGTCAAGCTAATGACATTAAAGAAGCGCTTGTTGGGAGGCAACCCAATGTTATATTTTATATATT
Organism: Arachis stenosperma; assembly: GCF_014773155.1. Taxonomy (NCBI): domain Eukaryota; kingdom Viridiplantae; phylum Streptophyta; class Magnoliopsida; order Fabales; family Fabaceae; genus Arachis; species Arachis stenosperma. The sequence goes on from NC_080378.1 coordinate 33,050,887, forward strand.
TTTCTTTGTTATTCTATTTTTTTTTTTAGGTTGATGATCATGAGAAGTCACAAAATCAATTGAAGAAGCAAAAACAGAATGAAAAACAGGAAGAAAAACAGCACACCCTAGAGGAAGAACCTACTGGCGTTTAAACGCCAGTAAGGTTAACAGATGGGCGTTTAACGCCCAGTCTGGCACCATTCTGGGCGTTTAACGCCAGAAAGGGGCACCAGACTGGCGTTAAATGCCAGGAAAGGGCAAGAACCTGGCGTTAAACGCCAGAAATGGGCACCAGCCCGGCGTTTAACGCCAGAATTGGCTCAAAACGTGATTTTGCATGCCATTTGGTGCAGGGATGACTTTTCCTTGACACCTCAGGATCTGTGGACCCCATAGGATCCCCACCAACCCCACCACTCTCTCTCTTCTTCCCCATTCACCAATCACCTCAATACCTCTTCCCCAGAAGCCCTTCACCTATCAAATCCCATCTTCTCTTCACCACTCACATCCATCCTTCACAAAACCCCACCTACCTCACCCTTCAAATTCAAACCACTTTCCCTCCCAAACCCACCCATACATGACCGAACCATGAGCCCCCCTCTCCTATATAAACCCTTCTTCACCCCTTCATTTTCACACAACCTAAACACCACTTCTCACCCTCTTTGGCCGAACACAAAAGCCATTCCCTTCTTCCTCATTTCTTCTTCTTCTCCTCTATTCTTCCTTCTTTTGCTCGAGGACGAGCAAACCTTTTAAGTTTGGTGTGGTAAAAGCATTGCTTTTTCGTTTTTCCATAACCATTTATGGCATCCAAGGCCGGAGAAACCTCTAGAAAGAGGAAAGGGAAGGCAAAAGCTTCCACCTCTGAGTCATGGGAGATGGAGAGATTCATCTCAAGGGTGCATCAAGACCACTTCTATGAAGTTGTGGCCTTGAAGAAGGTGATCCCCGAGGTCCCTTTTTCACTAAAAAAGGGTGAATATCCGGAGATCCGACATGAGATCCGAAGAAGAGGTTGGGAAGTTCTTACCAACCCCATTCAACAAGTCGGAATCTTAATGGTTCAAGAGTTCTATGCCAATGCATGGATCACCAAGAACCATGATCAAAGTGTGAACCCGGATCCAAAGAATTGGCTTACTATGGTTCGGGGAAAATACTTGGATTTTAGTCCGGAAAATGTAAGGTTGGCATTCAACTTGCCTATGATGCAAGGAGATGAACATCCTTACACTAGAAGGGTCAACTTTGATCAAAGGTTGGACCAAGTCCTCACTGACATTTGTGAAGAGGGCGCCCAATGGAAGAGAGATTCAAGAGGGAAGCCGGTTCAACTAAGAAGGCATGACCTCAAGCCCATCACTAAGAAAAGGATGGAGCAAGCATGAGGAAATTCCCCCTCATGAAATCCCTGTGATACCTCAAGGGATGCACTTTCCTCCACAAAACTATTGGGAGCAAATCAACACCTCCCTAGGAGAATTGAGTTCCAACATGGGACAACTAAGGGTGGAGCACCAAGAACATTCCATCCTCCTCCATGAAATTAGAGAAGATTAAAGAATCATGAGAGAGGAGCAACAAAGACAAGGAAGAGACATTGAGGAGCTCAAGCACTCCATAAGATCTTCAAGAGGAAGAACAAGCCGCCATCACTAAGGTGGACCCGTTCTTTAATCTCCTTGTTCTTTATTTTTCTATTTTTTTTCGAATTTTATGCTTATGTTTACCCACGTTTGTGTCTTATGATCATTAGTGTCTTAAGTGTCTATGCCTTAAAGTTATGAATGTCCTATGAATCCATCACCTTTCTTGAAAAAAAAATATATTTGTTCTTAATTGAAAAAGAAAGAATTGCATGAATTTTGAATTTTATAACAGTTTGATTATTTTGATGTGGTGGCAATATTTTTGTTTTCTGAATGCATGCTTAAACAGTGCATATGTCTTTTGAATTTGTGGTTCATGAATGTTGGCTCTTGAAAGAATAATGAAAAAGGAGACATGTTACTGAGGATCTGAAAAATCACCAAAATGATTCTTGAAGCAAGAAAAAGCAGTGAATACAAAAAAAACGAAAAAAAAAGAGAAAGAGAAAACGAAAAAAAAAAGAGAAATAAAGTTGTGATCCAAGGCAAAAAGAGTGTGCTTAAGAACCCTGGACACCTCTAGTTAGGGACTCTAGCAAAGCTGAGTCACAATCTGAAAAGGTTCACCCAATTATGTGTCTGTGGCATGTATGTATCCGGTGGTAATACTGGAAGACAGAGTGCTTTGGGCCACAGCCAAGACTCAATAAGTAGCTGTGTTCAAGAATCATCATACTTAACTAGGAGAATCAATAACACTATCTGGAATTTGAGTTCCTAAAGAAGCCAATCATTCTGAATTTCAAAGGATAAAGTGAGATGCCAAAACTGTTCAGAGGCAAAAAGCTAAAAGCCCCGCTCATCTAATTAATACTGATCTTCATGGATGTGTTTGGAGTTCATTGCATATTCTCTTCTTTTTATCTTAATTGATTTTTAGTTGCTTGGGGACAAGCAACAATTTAAGTTTGGTGTTGTGATGAGCGGATAATTTGTACGCTTTTTGGCATTGTTTTTAGTATGTTTTTAGTATACTTGGTTTAGTTTTTAGTATATTTTTATTAGTTTTTAGTTAAAATTCACTTTTCTGGACTTTACTATGAGTTTGTGTGTTTTTCTGTGATTTCAGGTATTTTCTGGCTGAAATTGAGGGACCTGAGCAAAAATCTGATTCAGAGACTAAAAAGGACTGCAGATGCTGTTGGATTCTGACCTCCTTGCACTCGAAGTGGATTTTCTGGAGCTACAGAAGCCCAATTGGCGCGCTCTCAACGGCGTTGGAAAGTTGACATCCTGGGCTTTCCAGCAATATATGATAGTCCATACTTTGCTCAAGATTTGATGGCCCAAACCGGCGTTCAAAGTCACCTTCAGATTTCCCAGCGTTAAACGCCGGAACTGGCACCAAAATGGGAGTTAAACGCCCAAACTGGCATAAAAGCTAGCGTTTAACTCCAAGAAGAGTCTCTATACGAAAATGCTTCATTGCTCAGCCCAAGCACACACCAAGTGGGCCCGGAAGTGGATTTTTATGTCATTTACTCATCTTTGTAACCCTTAGGCTACTAGTTTTCTATAAGTAGGACCTTTTACTATTGTATTTTTAATCTTCCGATCTTTGGAATCTTTTGTTCTTTAGATCTTTTGATCACTTTGGGAGGCTGGCCTCACGGCCATGCCTAGACCTTGTTCTTATGTATTTTCAACGGTGGAGTTTCTACACACCATAGATTAAGGTGTGGAGCTCTGCTGTACCTCGAGTATTAATGCAATTACTATTGTTCTTCTATTCAATTCCGCTTGTTCTTTGTCCAAGATATCACTTGTTCTTCAACTTGATGAATATGATGATCCGTGACACTCATCATCATTCTCACCTATGAACATGTGACTGACAACCACCTCCGTTCTACCTTAGATTGGGTGAATATCTCTTGGATTCCTGATACACAATGCATGGTTGATCGCCTAACAACCGAGTGCTCGCTTGACAAACGAGCCAGCCATTCCGTGAGATCAGAGTCTTCGTGGTATAGGCAAGAACTGATGGCGGCATTCAAGAGAATCCGGAAGGTCTAACCTTGTCTGTGGTATTCTGAGTAGGATTCAATGATTGAATGACTGTGACATGCTTCAAACTCCTGAAGGCGGGGCGTTAGTGACAGACGCAAAAGAATCACTGGATTCTATTCCGGCCTGATCGAGAACCGATAGATGGATAGCCATGCCGTGACAGGGTGCGTTGAACATTTCCACTGAGAGGATGGGAGGTAGCCACTGACAACGGTGAAACCCTTGCATAAGCTTGCCATGGAAAGGAGTAAGAAGGATTGGATGAAGACAGTAGGAAAGCAGAGAGACGGAAGGGACCAAGCATCTTCATACGCTTATCTGAAATTCCTACCAATGAATTACATAAGTATCTCTATCTTTATCTTTATGTTTTATTCATCATCTATACCCATTTGAGTCTGCCTGACTAAGATTTACAAGGTGACCATAGCTTGCTTCATACCAACAATCTCCGTGGGATCGACCCTTACTCGCGTAAGGTTTATTACTTGGACGACCCAGTGCACTTGCTGGTTAGTTGTGCGAAGTTGTGTTTATGCCATGGTATTGAACACCAAGTTTTTGGATTCATTACCGGGGATTATTTGAGTTGTGAAAAGTATTGATCACAATTTCGTGCACCATCCCTCTTCCTCAACATGATATACTTCTTTAAGGTGTCGTTTGCGAGATGATTTAGAGATTCTTCCTCCTGCGAATCCTCCATTTATCATATGAACATGTCTCTCCGTGGTGCAAGGGTGTCGCTCAGTCCGACCGACCTCTTCGTCTCTTCTTTTTTTTCTAGGCTCACCTGCTTTGACCAAGTATCGATCTAGTCGTCCCTCTCTTGCCAATTTCTCTATGACATTCTTTAAGTCAAAATACTCGTTGGTAGGATGTCCGTAGATTCGGTGGTACTCATAGTATTTTGTCCAATTTCCTCCTCTTTTTTTACTTTTGATTGGCCAAGGTGGTGGGATCTTCTCAGTGTGGCATATTTCTTGGTAAACATCCACAAGAGATACCCAAAGACGGTGTAATTGTGGTATTTTTTAGACTTCTCTCTGTGTTAGTCTTCTTTCTTCTTGGACTCTTTATTCTTATCTCGAGTTGGGTAGGAGAATCCGAGTTTTGAGGTTTCTCCTAGTCGAGAGTTTTCTCCATGTTGATGTATTTCTCCGTTCATTCCTGTACCTCATTTAAAGATGTGGGATGCTTTTTGGATAAGGAGTGGCTAAAAGGTCCTTCTCGCAGGCCATTGATGAGACCCATGATGGCTGCTTCTGTTGGCAAACTCTGTATATCTAGGCATGCTTTGTTGAATCTTTCCATCTAGTTGCAAAGACTCTCCCGATCTCCTTGCTTGATCCCTAATAGGCTTGGGGCATGTTTGGCTTTATCCTTTTGAATGGAGAATCTGGCAAGAAATTTTTTGTCCAGGTCAACAAAACTTGTGATGGATCTAGGAGGCAAACTGTCGAACCACTTGATTGCAGTCTTTGTTAGGGTAGTCGGGAAGGCTTTGCATCGAATAACGTCTGAGGCGTCGGTGAGAACTACTGTTGTGGCTTTGCAGTCTTTGGTGAAGGGATCTTGATCTCTATGGGAACTATCGTTGTGGCTGGACTGAATGGTTTTAGTTTTGAGATCAGCCTCGAGTTTTAAGACCTTGTTCTCCAGCTCTCGGCGTCGCCTGGTTTCTCTTCGGAGGGCCTTTTTGGCTTCCCGTTGATGCTCGGCCTCTTTCTTGAGCTGTTTGAGTCGATCTTGTTGAACTTGCAGTGGCTCCATAATTTCTGTGTTCGGCGAGTTCTTATCTTTATTCGGCTGAGATGTATCTTTTGGTGTGCTATCTGTGTTTTTGTGCGGCATTCTGTTCTCCAGCTCGGAATCATGGTCATTGTCAAGGTTGTCCGCCATGGTGATGGGATGACTTTCAGGTTCCCCGGCAATGGTGCTAATGTTCCAAGGGTTACCTGAAACTGTAGGTCGATCTCAGACGAGATCTGTGGTGGTGATGGTACTGTCGAGTCCGACTTGCTGGACTTGGTGGTGCTGCTGATCCTTCATCACCGGAAGGTGGTGGTACCTGCAAAAGACTCTGATGCTTAAGTTAGCACGTGCTTTAGGTAGGCTTTTAGTAGAATCAGAGTATGAGTTATACCTGGGTGCTCCAGTGTATTTATAGTAGTGTGGAATGACCTTTCTGGGGATAAAATAGTTATCTTATCTTATCTTTGAGTGAAGTCATCTTATCTTTTTAGGGGAACCGCCTTATCTTTCTAGGCTTTGGCTGCCTTTAGATTTGGGCTGTGTTCCTTTGTTTGGGCCTCCTTTGGGATTCTTTAGCGATTTGTCTGACCTCTTTGAGAAGAGGTCGGTGGCGACCCAACCTGAAGAGGTCGGTTTAATTGTCTTCAACCAGCCCGGGTCCGATAGCTCGACCCGGGGTATGAACACTAAGTGTTCATGAATATTATATAATAGATAGAAAAAACCTAAACCATACCTTAGCCGATTCCCTATATGCACCAAAACCTCAAAATAGCACAAGTTGAGTTTTCTACCACAAGTAAGCCACCAACGTAACTCCAATAAGCACCAACAAGATCCAAACTCACAATAATAAAACTGTATATGCATAAACCATCACAAATCAACCTAGGGTTCCATTTAAATATAAAATCACAAGGGCTTAGTGGCTCTTACCATTTCCAACAGATTTGATTGCAAAAACCCAATGCTAAGCAAGAATTAGAGCAAACCTAAACATCCAAAATCACAAAAACTCATTTAACCCAAAGTCCTGATAAACCCGAAATTTTGAAGAGAGAAACTGAGGCTGATTGGAGCTTTCCTTACCAGTTTCTTATATGGGTTTTGTAGAGCTCTTCACAAGGAACGCGTAGCCGCTGACGGCACGCAAATCGAAGCACTATAGCTCGAGATATCGCGAAGAGAAGAGATGGGTGAATAGTGTTTTCTTCTTCCTCTTCTCCCCTTTCTATTTCAACATGGGTGCATTGTGTTTATGTGTGTGTGTGCTAGAAATGGGTTCATTAATGAGCCTTTTATATGTTGGGCTTGGGCCCAACTTGGGCCCGGTCCAACACGTTAGCATTTTTAACCCATTTGACCCAACTTCGGGCCAAACCTTTAAAATTAACACCCAGTTTTCCATTTCTAATCTTTTTCTAAGTTTTTTTACTGTTTCCACTTTTTCTCGTGTGGTACCGGACAGACTTGAACCGGTTCAACCGGTTCAACTACTGGTTCACGGTTTCTCACGGTTTTTCGCAGAAAACACATTTTTTTTACTCGGAAGGACATACTGAGTTCAAAAATCACATTTAAATCCCCAATTCTCATCCTAACTTTTCAGAATCTAATATGGGCATTTAAATGATTTTATTCATGAAAATTCCGGTTCTTACAACCTCCCCTCCTTAAAAATATTTTTGCCCTCAAAAATCCGAATCACGCGATGTATAATATATATATATATATATATATATATATATATATATATATATATATATATGTATATACATATTCCCCACGAAGCATCCTACTTTTAGCATTACCAATCCAACAAGTTGCCAACGCACCTTGTTCTCCAATTCCCAAGTATGCTCTCCAACTTCTGCTCTTCTCCAAGCACCCTTAACCAATGAAACTCCCTTTCCTCATAGCTTCTTCACACGGGTGTCGTCGATTCTTACTGGTGTCACTTAGAATGTCAAGTCCTCTCTCAACTCGACTGACTTAGGCTCTAACACATGAACCGCATCCGACGTGTACTTACAGAGTTGTGACACTTGGAATACGTCATGCAAGTTAGATAGAGGGGGTGACAAAGCAACTTGATACGCCACCGCCCCGAATCGCCTTAGAATCTCGAATGGTCCTATACACCTTGGATTCAACTCCTTGGTCTTAATCTCTCTTCCAATCCCAATTGTCAGTGCAACCCTTGATGACATGTCACCATGTCATGTTTTTCTATGCTTTTTCATACAAGAAATTGATGATTAGTGCTTAAATATTGCATTCTTTTGTGCTTAATTGGAATATTTTCTTGATCTTTTAATTTTATAAATCTTGTAGGAAATAAGAAGAAAAAGAAGCAAAGAAGAACAAAATAAGCTAAAAAGGAGAAAAAAAGAGCTTTGGGGCACACTTTGAAGTTGGAGCACACTTTGGAGCCTTAGGCCACGCTTTTAAAAGCGTGGCCCATGACCAAATCAAAGAAGGAAGCAACCAGCACACACAATGCTCCGCTCTTGCCAAGAGCAGAGCATTATCGTGATGAAAAAAATGAGCTTGGAAGCAAAATTTTCGCTAAGTTAAAATCTGGGCGCTCACAACATGACTATGCCTCTTTCAATGGGCTATAACTCGAGCTACAGATGTCCGATTGATGTGCTTTTAGTTTCGTTGGAAAGCTGACATTCAGAGCTTTCCAACGATATATGGCAATTTATATTTGGCATGAAATTGAGGCATGAGTGAAAGGTATCTTTAAGGACCAAAAATAAGCAAAAAAATCAGCCAATGCTTCCACCAATGTTCGAAGATGGAGCCTCACTCCAAAGCAAAGTAGAACTCTCAAGGAGAGCAGAGTGCTCTCTTGGAGAGCATTGTCGTGCTCTCTCCCAAAGAAAATTCAAGGAAATTGGGCAAGAATGCAACCCCCAAGGCTTGAACACGGGTACCTCACCAAGGAAGCCAATCACTATCCTGATTGCTACCCAACCTTGGCGCGCAACAAAGGGACCAAAGACAAGCCAATGCTCCGCTCTCCACAAGAGCAGAGCATCCTCCTGGGAGCAACACTTGGGCTAGAAATTCACTCAAAATTCCATTTAAATTTAATTGAACCAAGGCCAACCAAACCCATCTCTCTTCAAATCCAAAGCAAGCAAAGCCCACATCATCACTCAAAGGCACAAGAACAAGCTAGAATTAGGATTTTCATTTAATTTGTTTTTCATTTAAATTTCATTTTATTTTGTAAAAAGCCTATATAAAGGCATCATTCTCATTTTCATAGGGAGGCTAGCTCCACTAGGGAGCATTAGTAGTAGTAGTAGATAGCTCTCTCTTTTAGTTTTCCCTTTTAATTTTGAATTGTAGATTGAGAATTGAAGGAATTCTGTTTCACTCTTGATCTACAATTTCTCTTTGTCCTGCTTCTGCATAATTTTTAGTGAATTGAGAATTGGAATTGAGTTTTCCTTTACTGCTTCCATCTTCATTTCTTCTTCAATCTGTTTGTTGTTGGATCAAGGAAGGAATTGAGATCTAGATTTGTTTTCTAGTCTCTTTGATTTCCTAAGATCTTTACTTGTCTTTTTAGATTTCATAATTGAATTGAGTTTTCTCGCTGATTCACTTTTCTGCTACAATTTCCTTCTCTGCAATATTTACTTTCTGCTGCATTGCTTCCAATTTACATTTTCTGCACATTTACATTCTACACTTTACCTTTGAGCTTGCTGCAAATTTGAATTTACTTTTCTTGCCTTGGATCTATTGCTTTCTTTAATTTTCAGCACCCCAGCCCCCTTTACATTTGATGCAATTTACATTTCTTGTCATTTAAGATTTTGTCAATTTACTTTTCTTGCTCTTTAAGTTTCCTGCCATTTACATTCTGCAATTTTAAATTCACTGCTATTTACTTTCTGTTGGCTACATTTCATCCAATTTCATTTCAATGTTAGCTTGACTAAACTAATCACCCACTAAAGTTGCTTGATCCATCAATCCCTGTGGGATCGATCTCACTCTTGTGAGTTATTACTACTTGATGCGAACCCGGTATACTTGCCAGTGAATTTGTGTGTTTGGAAATTTGTTTTTCCACAAAAACACCATCAAGTTTTTGGCGCCGTTTCCGGGAATTGATTAGATCAACAATGATTAAGTGGGTGAGAAGTCTAGATCAAGCATTTTCTTTGTTTTTGTTCTCTGTTTTAAATTGAAACCAAGGAGTTTGTGTTTTTGCCTCACTAAGCAAATCTCATCTGAGACATGAATTTCAATTTTCATTGATGTTGCATTTTACAAAATATAAATGGAGTTCAACTCATCTTATGGTCAAACAAAATTTTATGGGATATTATGCACCATCACAAACCTCTAATGGTGGTTGGGATTATCCCCAAGAAATCACAGATTCTGAGCACTCCAATCCATGGAGAAATGCTTCAGAATCATAAGATGAGCAAGAGAATCATATGGGATATTTCTCACCACCACAAAATGATTCAAGTCATGATTCTAATGGAGGCTGGGAGTATAACCAAGAAACTGCAAATTCTAAGCAGTCAAGTCACATGAGAGAGTGTCCAACCTCACCTTCCAGTTCTACATTTGAAAATTCTTCATCAATTAACTATGCCTCAACACAAAATCCATCCCAAGACTCACAACCAACACAAATTTCCAAGAGCCAAAGACTCTCAAGGATTAAGTCCATGCTCAAAGGATTTGAGGAGAAGACAAAGAAACACGAGAAAAAGCTAGAAAACTTCTTCATAAATATGGAAGTGCAGTTAGCTCAATTGTTAAGTGCAACGAAGAATGTGGAAGGGCAAGATGAGGAAGCCTCTGTGTCAAGAAAAATTTTAATGAAAAATGAGGTGGAGGAGGCATTTGAACCTGAACTTGCATATTCACAGAAGCCACTTGAGATGACAAGGGAAACAGAGAGGCACATGAAGGAAAAGCTCATTGAACCACCATTGCAAGGAACTCTTGATGAAGACAAAACTCCAATAATCACACAGCAACCATGTCTTGACATCCAAGAATTGAAGGCAATTAACAAAAGCACCAAGAAGAGGATTGTGACTAAGATACCAAGGACAATATTCATGAAGAAGAGAAGGTCAACTACAAGCAATCCTCCCCCTGATCCAACAAGCAAGCTTAATCAAGCCAATTTCAAAAGAAAGCTTGCTGAGAGGAAACCAAGAAAGGGGACAATAGCTGAAACTTCTCCCCCCTTAAAGTCATTCCTCTTAACAAACTGGAAGAAGAGGAAGAAAGTGAAGAACAGGTAAACAGTAGGTAACATTCCTTCTCCTTGCCTTGTTTAAATTTTAATAAATTGGCATATGATTACATTCTAAGTTTGGTGTTGCCTTGCAACAAATTATTTTCAATCCCTTTTGGATGATTGCATCAATTCTACATGGAAGTGTCACACTAAGATTCTAAGTTTGGTGTGCCACTTAATTTTCTATGCAATGAATCCAGCAACATCACTTGTCTGCATAATCATATTGCCTTTTACAGTGTTATTTTTCTTCTTAGTTGGATAATTTTTGTTTTCTCTTTGCTTCATTTATTTACTTGTTTTTAATGCTTTTCTTTCATTAACTATTTTTGTTAATACATCACCAAGACATCCTTATTCATGACAGACTCTTCATTTCGTGATTGTATTCAACATATAACAGTTCCTTTTGTTTAGTTTTTCAAATAAATTGACATAGGATTGCATTCTAAGTTTGGTGTTGCTATGCAACAAAAATTTGGTTCCAATATCTACTAGATACTTGCATCAATTCCAAGTGAAAGTGTCACACTAAGTTTGGTGTGCCACTTATTCTTTATGCAAAGTATTATGCACACCTTCTTATGCTTGCAATCACAATGTTTCTGTTTCTCTGTGCCTTGATTGTTATACTTAATTTTGCTTGCTCAAAACACATGTACTACTAACATTTCATTGTGTAGGACATTCATGATCTATTCTAGACCCCACCACCATTGTTCTAATTGTTGCTTGAGGAAGAGCAAGCATCCTGAAGTTGGTATAGGAAGGAGAAGAATGGGAGGAAAATGACAACAATAGAGAAGATAAATTACAAGGGTTATAAAGTTCCTTTTCTTCTCATTTGTTTCCAGCATTTTAATTTGCATGATTGTCTTTAACTTTTCTATTTACATGTGTGTATGAATAAAGCATAGCTTGAATCTTGATTTGTAACATGTTGTGGCATTATAACTACCAACTTGAATTCTGTGAGTTCAAAAGCAGTAAAGCATCATGATCATAAAACAAACAAAGAATTAAAGAAGAATTTAGCATGTGCATACAAGTATTGGAAAGCTAGAATGTTTGATTGTTGCTCAATTGCATTAGATTTTATTTAATTGAAGTTTTCATCTAGGACATTTTGTGAAATCTTTTGAAATCATTAAAACCTTGAAAAAGTAAATGCAAAAAAAGGCAAGAAAAGAAAAAGGGAAAGAATAGGAAAGCTGAAGGCTCTGAGTACCAATGACAATTTATTTGTTAAGTGCTTGTGGTGTTTATGTATCAAGCCAAATGCTTGAAAACAAAACACTTAGAAGTCAAGGCTAGGCTCAAGTGCAAAAGCACTCCCTCAAAGCTCAAGGCTCTGAGCATCAATGATTAGAGAGTTAAGAAAAGAAACAAATGAGCTTAATGAAGTCCTCTAATTAAATGCTTGTGGTGCTTATGTATCAAGTGGTAATACTTGAAAACAAAGCATTTAGAAGTCGTAGCTTTGTTATTAACTCATAGGGCAAAGCACCCAAAAGGAGAAGCTAATAAAAAAATCAAAAGATTTTTTCAAGGAAGAATTATAAGAAAAAGATTTCATAAAATGAGCTAGATAGAAGCATCAACCATTTACATTTCTTTTGTGATTGTAGCATGCATAGAAAACTAGCTTACCATGAACATTGAGTTGCTATTCTTCTTACCTTGGATTGTCAATCTTTATTGCATGATTCTTTTCTTGCTTGGGGACAAGCAAGGTTTAAGTTTGGTGTTGTGATGACATGTCACCATGTCATATTTTTCTATGCTTTTTCATACAAGAAATTGATGATTAGTGCTTAAATATTGCATTCTTTTGTGCTTAATTGGAATATTTTCTTGATCTTTTAATTTTATAAATCTTGTAGGAAATAAGAAAAAAAAGAAGCAAAGAAGCACAAAATAAGCTAAAAAGGAGAAAAAAAGAGCTTTAGGACACACTTTGAAGTTGGAGCACACTTTAAAAGCGTGGCCCATGACCAAATCAAAGAAGGAAGCAACCAGCACACACAATGCTCCGCTCTTTCCAAGAGCAGAGCATTATCGAGATGAAAAAAATGAGCTTGGAAGCAAAATTTCCACTAAGTTAAAATCTGGGCGCTCACAACATGACCATGCCTCTTTCAAAGGACTATAACTCGAGCTACAGATGTCCGATTGATGTGCTTTTAGTTGCGTTGGAAATCTGACATTCAGAGCTTTCCAACGATATATGGAAATCCATATTTGGCATGAAATTGAGACACGAGTGAAAGGCATCTTTAAGGACCAAAAACAAGAAAAAAAAATCAGCCAATGCTTCCACCAATGTTCAAGGAGAGCAGAGTGCTCTCTTGGAGAGCATTGTCATGCTCTCTCCCAAAGAAAATACAAGGAAATTGGGCAAGAATTCAACCTCCAAGGCTTGAACACAGGTACCTCACCAAGGAAGCCAATGCTCCGCTCCCCACAAGAGTGGAGCACTATCCTGATTGCTACCCAACCTTGGCGCGCAACAAAGGAACCAAAGACAAGCCAATGCTCCGCTCTCCACAAGATCAGAGCATCCTTCTGGGAGCAACACTTGGGCTGGAAATTCACTCAAAATTCCATTTAAATTTAATTGAACCAAGGCCAACCAAACCCATCTCTCTTCAAATCCAAAGCAAGCAAAGCCCACATCATCACTCAAAGGCACAAGAACAAGCTAGGATTAGGATTTTCATTTAATTTGTTTTTCATTTAAATTTCATTTTATTTTGTAAAACGCCTATATAAAGGCATCATTCTCATTTTCATAAGGAGGCTAGCTCCACTAGGGAGCATTAGTAGTAGTAGATAGCTCTCTCTTTTAGTTTTCCCTTTTGATTTTGAATTGTAGATTGAGAATTGAAGGAATTATGTTTCACTCTTGATCTACAATTTCTCTTTGTCCTCCTTCTGCATAATTTTTAGTGAATTGAGAATTGGAATTGAGTTTTCCTTTACTGCTTCCATCTTCATTTCTTCTTCAATCTGTTTGCTGTTGGATCAAGGAAGGAATTGAGATCTAGATTTGTTTTCTAGTCTCTTTGATTTCCTGAGATCTTTACTTGTCTTTTTAGATTTCATAATTGAATTGAGTTTTCTCGCTGATTCACTTTTCAGCTACAATTTCCTTCTCTGCAATCTTTACTTTCTGCTGCATTGCTTCCAATTTACATTTTCTGCACATTTACATTCTACACTTTACCTTTGAGCTTGCTGCAAATCTGAATTTACTTTTCTTGCCTTGGATCTATTGCTTTCTCTAATTTCCAGCACCCCAGCCCCCTTTACATTTGATGCAATTTACATTTCTTGTCATTTAAGATTTTGTCAATTTACTTTTCTTGCTTTTTAAGTTTCTTGCCATTTACATTCTGCAATTTTAAATTCACTGCTATTTTCTTTCTGTTGGCTACATTTCATCCAATTTCATTTCAATGTTAGCTTGACTAAACTAATCACCCACTAAAGTTGCTTGATCCATCAATCCATGTGGGATCGACCTCACTCTTATGAGTTATTACTACTTGATGCGACCCGGTATACTTGCCGGTGAGTTTATGTGTTTGGAAATTTGTTTTTCCACAAAAACACCATCAACCCTCAGAAATACATGCTCTTAACATATCTTCCAATGTCTGAATAGTCCGTTCCGACTGTCCATCCGTTTGTGGATGATATGCAATACTAAGACATAGCTTCGTACCAAAAGCTCTTTGGAAAGCTCCCAAAAACCTTGATGTGAATCGGGGATCACGGTCCGATATTATACTCGACGACAAACCATGCAACCTTACACTCTCCTTTATATATATCCTCGCCAACCTTGCCAACTCCTCCATAGAATAGTTCACTCAGCTAGACAGAAACGAGTGGATTTGGTTAAGCGAACCACGATCACCCAAACCGCATTAAATCCCAACCTAGTCCTTGATAACCCGGTCAAAAAAATCTATCGTGATTCCTTCCCACTTCCACTGAGGAATCTCAAGAGGCTGTATCATTCCTGATAGCTTCTGATGTTCTATCTTCACCTTCTGACACGTTAAACACTTGTATACCACTGCAGCTACATCACCTTTCATCTCAAGCCACCAGAACATCTTCTTTAAGTCATACTACATCTTCGCACATCCAGGATGAATACGAAATCCACTCTGGTGAGCTTCCGACAACATGTCTTGTCTCAACCTCCCGACATCCGTTATGCGAATCCTCCCCTTATATCTCCACAATCCTTCACCATCCTTAGTGAAATCCTCACGCCTCTTCTCACCAACTAGTTGGAACAATTTATGAAGCTTCCGCTCATCTTGCTGAGCCCCTTTGAATCTCCGTCTTAAACATACTTGAAATTTGCAACTGGGTCAAACAAGTTCTTTCGGCAACCTCACCAATGTCCAGCTTAAGATCAACAACTTATCCACTAGCTCCTCTTCCTTGATTCTTATCCAAGCAATTGTTAAAGATCCCCGACTCAAAGCGTCTGCGACCACCTTCGCCTTTCCAGGGTGATAACTCATTTCAAAATCGTAGTCCTTAAGCAACTCCATCCATCTTCTCTAACGCATATTAAGCTCTTTCTGATCAAAGACGTACTTGAGACTTTTATGATCAGAAAAGACGATAAACCTTACTCCATACAAGTGGTGTCTCCATATCTTCAATGCAAACACAATTGCCGCTAATTCCAAGTCATGAGTTGAGTAATCTACCTCATGCGGTCTCAGCTGACGCAATGCGTAAGCCACCACATTCCGGTGTTGCATCATCACGCAGCCTAAACCCTTTAGAGAAGCATCACAGTATACTTCGAACGGTTGATGTGGTTCCAGAAAGATTAAAACAGGTGCTGGAGTTAACTTCTACTTCAGAGTCTGAAAACTTTCTTCACATTTTGACGTCCAAACAAATGGCACTTCCTTTCTTGTCAACTTAGTCATTGGTAGTGCAATCCAGGAAAATCCTTCAATGAATCTCCCGTAATATCCGGCTAAACCCAAGAAGCTTCTGACTTCTGTTACCATTGTCGGTCTTTTCCATTCCATCACCGTTTCTACCTTAGAAGAATCTACGGTTATTCCTCCTTTGCTCACTACGTGACCTAAGAACTTCACTTCCTCCTTCCAGAACTCACACGTTAACAACTTAGTGTACAACTTCCACTGTGTCACTCTGATCATCGTCATTAAGAATCCAAAATTTTTCCTTAAACCAAATACAGATTTTGTAATATTTGTCAAAACCTTTAAAACAACTTCATTCTAAATGAGTCCATTGTTAAAACCTTATCAAAAGAGTCAAAAACCGTTTATTTGTAAATCAAACATTTTAAAGCATGATTTGCCTAAATTCATCGAAACCTTTAAATCAAAACCTTTCCATTTGAATCCCTTTTGTCAAATTAAAATTTACAAGCCAAAATCACAAGTGAACAAATCTTAAGACTCACTTTTCCATTTTAAATTGTATCATTTGATCAAAAGTTCCAATATTAGTTCAAAACCAAATCATTCAAAACAGTTCATTCCAGACCAGATCACTGTTAAGTTTTCTGATAGGAATTAAAATAGTTTACTAGAAAGTTGCCTACTTCAAATCATGATTTTCTTAAATTAAAACTTTTCAAATTGAATTTCTTTCGATAAGAGAGATTGGGAACCATTTTCACAATTGAATAAAATCAGAGAACTCACTGTTCGTTTAAACCATATCTCTTAAATCAAGAGTTCCGAATAACTTTCAAAACTGAATCATTTAAGCCAAAGTTCCAAACCAAATTGGAAATCATTCTAAACCTTAAAACCGTAAAAATCATAGTTAAAAACCGCAAAGACGTCAGTCGGCACTTTTGTTGCTACTAGTGCTAAACCGCACCCATCACCCATGCAGGGAACCGTCAAGACTTCTATTCATACATGTTAACCATTCCGGCGCATCCACTCTGATCGTTCATCATCCCAAGTCCAAAATCCTCGGCTACCACACTAGAACACTTCTTCCCCATGGTTTACTCCCAACAAAACCCCAAGCTCTCGTAACCCTAACGATGATTTTGCAAAAGATAGAACCAAACTATCCTCAAGTCCAAGCAATATAATACTTGATGAGCGGATAATTTGTATGCTTTTTGGCATTGTTTTTAGTATGTTCTTAGTATGATCTAGTTAGTTTTTAGTATATTTTTATTAGTTTTTAGTTAAAATTCACTTTTCTGGACTTTACTATGAGTTTGTGTGTTTTTCTATGATTTCAGGTATTTTCTGGCTGAAATTGAGGGATCTGAGCAAAAATCTGATCCAGAGACTCAAAAGGACTGCAGATGCTGTTGGATTCTGACCTCCCTGCACTCGAAGTGGATTTTCTGGAGCTACAGAAGCCCAATTGGCGCGCTCTCAACGGCGTTGGAAAGTAGACATCCTGGGCTTTCCAGCAATATATAATAGTCCATACTTTGCCCAAGATTTGATGGCCTAAACCGGCGTTCAAAGTCACCTCAAGAAATTCCAGCGTTAAACGCCGGAACTGGCACCTAATTGGGAGTTAAACGCCCAAACTGGCACTAAAGCTGGCGTTTAACTCCAAGGAGAGTCTCTACACGAAAATGCTCCATTGCTCAGCCCAAGCACACACCAAGTGGGCCCGGAAGTGGATTTTTATGTCATTTACTCATTTCTGTAAACCTTAGGCTACTAGTTTTCTATAAGTAGGACCTTTTTCTATTGTATTAGAGAGCTTTTGATCATGTTTTATGATTGAACTCAATTTGGGAGGCTGGCCATTCGGCCATGCCTAGACCTTGTTCTTATGTATTTTCAACGGTGGAGTTTCTACACACCATAGATTAAGGTGTGGAGCTCTGCTGTACCTCGAGTATTAATGCAATTACTATTGTTCTTCCATTCAATTCCGCTTGTTCTTTGTCCAAGATATCACTTGTTCTTCAACTTGATGAAGGTGATGATTGACGCCCATCACCATTCTCACCCATGAACAAGGTGACTGACAACCATTCTTGTTCTACAAGCTTCTGAGGCTTAGTGAATATCTCTTGGATTCCTGATTGCACGATGCATGGTTGATCGCCTGACAACCGAGTGCTCGCCTGACAAACGAGCCAACCATTCCGTGAGATCAGAGTCTTCGTGGTATAGGCAGGACCTGATGGCAGCATTCAAGAGAATCCGGAAGGTCTAACCTTGTCTGTGGTATTCTGAGTAGGATTCAATGATTGAATGACTGTGACGTGTTTCAAACTCCTAGCAGGCTAGGGCGTTAGTGACAGACGCAAAAATATCAATGGATATTATTCCGGCCTGAACGAGAACCGACAGCTGAATTCCGCTATGCTGTGACAGAGCATATGCTCTCGCTTTCACTGAGAGGATGGGAGGTAGCTGCTGACAACAGTGAAACCCTACACGAGCTTGCCATGGAAAGGAGTAGGAAGGATTTGATGAAGGCAGTAGGAAAGCAGAGAGACGGAAGGGAAGGCATCTTCATACGCTTGTCTGAAGCTCTTACACCCATGATATACATAAGTATCACTATCTTTATCTTTTATGTTATCTTCATTCATCATCATATACATTTGAGTTTACCTGACTAAGATTTACAAGATGACCATAGCTTGCTTCAATGCTAACAATCTCCGTGGGATCGACCCTTACTCACGTAAGGTATTACTTGGACGACCCAGTGCACTTGCTGGTTAGTTGTGCGAAGTTGTGTAATCCCATGGAATTGAACCACCAAGTTTTTGGAGTTCATGACCAGGGATTATGAGAGTTGTGAAAAGTATTGTTCACAATTTCGCGCACCAATACTCGAGACATACGCTTACCTCTCGTCGGAGGATCTGACCCTGTCGCATCACGTGCATCCACGGTACACACACGTCCTGACTGTTGATTCTGAGCCTTATCTCGGTTCCTCCCGCGGCGACTAATAAACCACTAGTTTATGGTTTATCTTATGCTCAATTAAGTGGTTTTTATCAATTCTTTACTCACTTATTCATACAATTCGCATGTTTTACATTTTCCTTCCTGATTTGTGCTATGATTGAAAACATGCTTCTTTGATCTTATATTTGCTTATTATTAATCCTCTCTTATTACCATTAGATGCCTTGATATGTGTGTTAAGTGTTTTCAGATATTATAGGGCAGGAATGGCTTGGAGGATGGAAAGGAAGCATGCAAAAGTGGAAGGAATACAAGAAGTTGAAGAAGTTGTATGTTAAGCTGTCCAACCTAACCTCTTCGCACTCAAATGGCTATAACTTTAGCTACAGAGGTCCAAATGACGCGGTTCCAGTTGCGTTGGAAAGTTAACGTCCAGGGCTTCGATTTGATATATAATATGCCATAGTTACCCTGATGCTAGGCGACGCGGACGCATCGCATCTACGAACATCAACCCGTGATGCCGCGTGGGCGACGCCTCCGCGTCACTTGGCCGTGACCTGTACGGACCAGAAAGCGCTGGAAGTGATTTCTGGGCTGTTTCTGATCCAGTTTTTAGCCCAGAAAATACAGATTAGAGGTTATAAAGTGGGGAAATGCATCCATTCATGGTTATGCTCTCATAATTCATAATTTTAGTTTTAGATGTAGTTTCTAGAGAGAGAGGTTCTCTCCTCTCTCTTAGGATTAGGATTAGGATTCCTCTTAAAGGATTTAGGATTTATTATTATTCCAACTTACAATTTTCTTCTTCATTCCAGGTTTAATATTCCTTTCTATTTAATTTCGTTCCTATTTTTATTCACCTTGGTACTTTAATTGATATTTATCTTTTGAATTTGGCTTATGACTTTCATGTTAGGATTTTCTTAATTAATGTGATTTGAGGTATTTCAGTTTATGATTGTTTCTTTTTATTATCCCCAATCTAAAGATATTGTTATTCCAGTAGATTTACTTTCTCCCTTTTTGGTCTTGGTTAAGAAATCAGTAACTCAGAAGTTATCTTAGCTCAACATAATTGATAATTGTTATCTTTGCTAATTGAACTGAACTTCAATAATCCCAACCTTTTCTTAGGAAATAAATAGGATTCGAAGGTCAAACTAATTAGTCCCTTGACTTTTCTTTGCTTTAGTAAAGGTTAACTAAGTGGAATTAAGATTCAACTTTCATTATTATTGTTAAGAATAACAAAGTCTGGACTTCCAATTTCTCATACCTTGCTGATGAGCGGATAATTTATACGCTTTTTGGCATTGTTTTTAGTATATTTTTAGTATGTTTTAGTTAGTTTTTATTATATTTTTATTAGTTTTTAGTTAAAATTCACTTTACTGGACTTTACTATGAGTTTGTGTGTTTTTCTGTGATTTCAGGTATTTTCTGGCTGAAATTGAGGGACCTGAGCAAAAATCTGATTCAGAGGCTGAAAAGGACTGCAGATGCTGTTGGATTCTGACCTCCCTGCATTCAAAGTGGATTTTCTGGAGCTACAGAAGCCCAATTGGCGCGCTCTCAATTGCGTTGGAAAGTAGACATCCTGGGCTTTCCAGAAATGTATAATAGTTCATACTTTGTCCGAGATTTGATGGCCCAAACAGGCGTTCCAAGTCAGCTCAAGAATTTTGGCGTTTAACGCCGGAACTGGCACAAGAATGGGAGTTAAACGCCCAAACTGGCACAAAAGCTGGCGTTTAACTCCAAGAAAAGTCTCTACACATGAAAGCTTCAATGCTCAGCCCAAGCACACACCAAGTGGGCCCGGAAGTGGATTTTTATGTCATTTACTCATTTCTGTAAACCCTAGGCTACTAGTTCTCTACAAATAGGACCTTTTGCTATTGTATTCTCATCTTGGTAGCTATCTTTGAGTAGTCTTATGCTATCTTAGATCATTGGGAGGCTGGCCATTTGGCCATGCCTAGACCTTGTTCTTATGTATTTTCAACGGTGGAGTTTCTACACACCATAGATTAAGGTGTGGAGCTCTGCTGTACCTCGAGTATTAATGCAATTACTATTGTTCTTCTATTCAATTCGGCTTATTCTTATTCTAAGATATCACTTGTTCCTCAACTTGATGAATGTGATGATCCGTGACACTCATCATCATTCTCACCTATTAACGTGTGCCTGACAACCACCTCCGTTCTACCTTAGATTGAGTGGATATCTCTTGGATCCCTTAATCGGAATATTCGTGGTATAAGCTAGAATTGATGGCGGCATTCAAGAGAATCCGGAAGGTCTAAACCTTGTCTGTGGTATTCTGAGTAGGATTCAAGGATTGAATGACTGTGACGAACTTCAAACTCCTAAAGGCTGGGCGTTAGTGACAGACACAAAGGAATCACTGGATTCTATTCCAACCTGATTGAGAACCGACAGATGATTAGCCGTGCTGTGACAGAGCGCGTTGAACATTTTCACTGAGAGGACGGGACTGTAGCCACTGACAACGGTGATGCCCAACATACAGCTTGCCATGGAAAGGAGTAAGAAGGATTGGATGAAGACAGTAGGAAAGCAGAGAGACGGAAGGGACAAAGCATCTCCATACGCTTATCTGAAATTCTCACCAATGAATTACATAAGTATCTCTATCCTTATTTTATGCTTTATTCATAAATCATCCATAACCATTTGAATCTGCCTGACTGAGATTTACAAGATGACCATAGCTTGCTTCATACCAACAATCTCTGTGGGATCGACCCTTACTCGCTTAAGGTTTATTACTTGGACGACCCAGTGCACTTGCTGGTTAGTTGTACAAAGTTGTGATAAAGAGTTGAGATTGCAATTGAGCGTACCATGTTGATGGCGCCATTGATGATCACAATTTCGTGCACCAAGTTTTTGGCGCCGTTGCCGGGGATTGTTTGAGTTTGGACAACTGACGGTTCATCTTGTTGCTTAGCTTAGGTATTTTTCTTCAGAGTTCTTAAGAATGAATTCTAGTGTTTCAAGGTGATGTTCTTATCATCACCAAAGCTGATTGATTCTCATCAATTTAGCTCTTGAATGTAATGTCCTACTAAAGCTTGGCTAGCCATGTCTAATTTCTTTAGACTGAAGCTTTAGACTAACATTGCATGATTCCTGGAATTCTCATTAAGAATTTTGATATCCTTATTTTCTTTTTCACTCAATTTTCAAAAAAATCCAAAAAAATTACAAAATCATAAAAACCAAAAATATTTTATGTTTCTTGTTGAGTCTAGTGTCTCATTTTAAGTTTGGTGTCAATTGCATGTTTCTATTCTTCTTGCATTTTTTTTTCAAATTCATTCATGTGTCTTAATTAATCTTCAAGTTGTTCTTGATGATTTCCTTGTTCTGATCTTTAAATTCTCTTGTCTTGAGTGTTTTGTTGTTTCTCATATGCATTTTCAATTTGTTAGTGTCAATAGTATACAAACTTCTAAGTTTGGTGTCTTGCATGCATTGTTTATTTGATCTTAGTTTCATTTTGATTATTCCTCATTATTAAAAATCCAAAAAAAAATTTTAATTTGTGTCTTTTCAAGTCAATAATACAGAGAATTGAAGATTCAGAACATACAGCAGAGGAATTACACAAAAAAAGGCTGGGCGTTCAAAACGCCCAGTGAGGAAAGAAAACTGGCGTTTAAACGCCAGCCAGGGTGCCTGGCTGGGCGTTTAACGCCCAAAAGGGGTGAGTTTTGGGCGTTAAACGCCAGAATGTATACCATTCTGGTCGTTTAACGCCAGGATGGCACAAGAGGGAAGATTCTGTTTTTAATTCAAATTTTTTTTCAAGTTTTCAAAATTTTTCAAAATCAAATCTTTTTCAAATCATATCTTTTCAATCATATATTTTCAAAATCAATTTCTTTCCATTTTCCAAAAATACTTGCTAACAATTAATGATTTGATTCAACATTTCAAGTATGTTGCCTTTTCTGTTGAGAAAGGTTTAATGTCTGAATCATATCTTTTAAATTTCTTGTTAGCCAAGTCATTAATTTTCAAAATCAAATCTTTTTAAATTGTTTTTCAAATCATATCTTCTCAATCATATCTTTTTGAAACTATGTCTTTTAAATCATATCTTTTTATCACATTTTTTTCTTTCAAAATTAATTTTTCAATCATATCTTCCAATGAGTTCCCTAATGAGGAACCATGGGAATTTGAGGCTCATAATGAGACCATAGAGATTTCATTGGATTTACTTCTGCCATTCATGAGCTCTGATAAGTATTCTTCCTCTGAAGAGGATGAAGATGTCACTGAAGAGCAAGTTGCTAAATACCTTGGAGCAATCATGAAGCTAAATGACAAGTTATTTGGTAATGAGACTTGGGAGGATGAACCCCCTTTGCTCACCAAAGAACTGGATGACTTGACTAGGCAGAGATCACCTCAAAAGAGACAGGATCCTGGGAAGTTTTCAATACCTTATACCATAGGCACCATGACCTTTAAGAAGGCTCTGTGTGACTTAGGGCCTCATGCCTCTCTCTGTAATGGAGAGGCTAGGGATCTTTGAGGTGCAAGCTGCAAAAATCTCACTAGAGATGGCAGAAAATTCAAGAAAACAAGCTTATGGACTTGTAGAGGATGTTCTGGTAAAGGTTGAAGACCATTACATCCCTGCTGATTTCATAGTCCTAAAGACTGGAAAGTGCACGGATGAATCCATCATCCTTGGCAGACCCTTCCTAGCCACAGCAAAGGCTGTGATTGATGTTGACAGAGGGGAATTGATCATTCAAGTGAATGAAGAATCCTTTGTGTTTAAGGCTCAAGGATATCCCTCTGTTACCATGGAGAGGAAGCATGAAGAGCTTCTCTCAAAACAGAGTCAAACAGAGCCCCCACAGTCAAACTATAAGTTTGGTGTTGGGAGGCCACAACCAACCTCTAAGTTTGGTATTGAACCCCCACATTCAAACTCTAAGTTTGGTGTTGGGAGGTTCCAACATTGCTCTGAACATCTGTGAGGCTCCATGAGAGCCCACTGTCAAGCTACTGACATTAAAGAAGCGCTTGTTGGGAGGCAACCCAATGTTATATTTATCTATTTTCCTTTGTTATTTTATGTTTTCTATAGGTTGATGATTATGGGAAGTCACAAAATCAATTAAAAAAGCAAAAACAGAATAAAAAACAGAAAGAAAAATAGCACACCCTGGAGGAAAACCTTGCTGGCGTTTAAACGCCAGTAAAGGCAGCAAATGGGCATTTAACGCCCAGTCTGGCACCATTCTGGGCGTTTAACGCCAGAAAGGGGTACCAGACTGGCGTTTAACGCCAGGAATGGGCACCAGACTGGCGTTAAATGCCAAAAATGGGCACCAGCCCGGTGTTTAATGCCAGGATTGGCAGAAAGAGCAATTTTGCTCGCCACTTGGTGCAGGGATGAATTATCCTTGACACCTCAGGATCTGTGGACCCCACAGGATCCCCACCACTCTCTCTCTTCTTCACCCATTCACCAATCACCTCAACACCTCTTTCCCAAAAACCCCTCACATCTCAAATCCTACCATTCTCTTCACCACTCACATCCATCCTTCATAAAACCCCACCTACCTTACCATTCAAATTCAAACCACTTTCCCTCCCAAACCCACCCATACATGGCCGAACCATACACCCCCTCTCCACTCCTATATAAATCCATCTTCACTCTTTCATTTTCACACAACCTACACATTACTTCTCCCCCTTGGCTGAACCATAAAGCCCCTTCAATCTCCTCCATTTCTTCTTCTTCTTCTACTCTCTTCTTTCTTCTTTTGCTCGAGGACGAGCAAACTTTCTAAGTTTGGTGTGGTAAAAGTATTGTTTTTTGCTTTTCCATAACCATTTATGGCACCTAAGGCCAGAGAAACCTCTAGAAAGAGGAAAGGGAAGGCAAAAGCTTCCACATCCGAGTCATGGGAGATGGAGAGATTCATCTCAAAGGTGCATCAAGACCACTTCTATGAAGTTGTGGCCATGAAGAAGGTGATCCCCGAGGTCCCTTTCAAACTCAAAAAGAGTGAATATCCGGAGATCCGACATGAGATCCGAAGAAGAGGTTGGGAGGTTCTTACCAACCCCATTCAACAAGTCGGAATCTTAATGGTTCAAGAGTTCTATGCCAATGCATGGATCACCAAGAACCATGATCAAAGTGTGAACCCGGACCCAAAGAATTGGCTTACAATGGTTCGGGGGAAATGCTTATATTTTAGTCCGAAAAATGTAAGGTTGGCATTCAACTTGCCCGTGATGCAAGGAGATGAACACCCTTACACTAGAAGGGTCAACTTTGATCAAAGGTTGGACCAAGTCCTCATAGACATTTGTGAAGAGGGCGCTCAATGGAAGAGAGATTCAAGAGGGAAGCCGGTTCAACTGAGAAGGCATGACCTCAAGCCCGTGGCTAGGGGATGGTTGGAGTTTATCCAACGCTCAATCATTCCCACTAGCAACCGGTCCGAAGTTACTATAGACCGGGCCATCATGATTCAAAGCATCATGATTGGAGAGGAAGTAGAAGTTCATGAGGTTATAGCCCAAGAACTTTATAAGGTGGCGGACAAGTCCTCTACCTTAGCAAGGTTAGCCTTTCCTTATCTCATTTGTCACCTCTGTTATTCAGTTGGAATTGACATAGGGGGAGACATCCTCATTGATGAGGACAAGCCCATCACTAAGAAAAGGATGGAGCAAACAAGAAATCCCACTCATCATGAAATCCCTGAGATGCCTCAAGGGATGCACTTTCCTCCACAAAACTATTGGGAGCAAATCAACACCTCCCTAGGAGAATTGAGTTCCAACATGGGACAACTAAGGGTGGAGCACCAAGAACATTCCATCCTCCTCCATAAAATTAGAGAAGATCAAAGAATCATGAGAGAGGAGCAACAAAGGCAAGGAAGAGACATTGGAGAGCTCAAGCACTCCATAAGATCTTCAAGAGGAAGAACAAGCCGCCATCACTAAGGTGGATCCGTTCTTTAATTTCCTTGTTCTTTATTTTCCTGTTTTTCGAATTTTCATGCTTATGTTCATCTATGTTTGTGTCTTATGATCATTAGTGTCTTAGTGTCTATGCCTTAAAGTTATGAATGTCCTATGAATCCATCACCTTTCTTAAATGAAAAATGTTCTTAATTGAAAAAGAGAAGAATTGCATGAATTTTGAATTTTATAACAGATTAATTATTTTGATGTGGTGGCAATACTTTGACTTCTGAATGTATGCTTGAACAGTGCATATGTCTTTTGAATTTGTTGTTCATGAATGTTGGCTCTTGAAAGAATGATGAAAAAAGGAGACATGTTACTGAGGATCTAAAAAATCATAAAAATGATTCTTGAAGCAAGAAAAAGCAGTGAATACAAAAAAAATGAAAAAAAAGGGAAAAAGAAAAAGAAAAAAATGAAGTCGTGATCCAAGACAAAAAGAGTGTGCTTAAGAACCCTGGACACCTCTAATTGGGGACTCTAGCAACGCTGAGTCACAATCTGAAAAGGTTCACCCAATTATGTGTCTGTGGCATGTATGTATCCGGTGGTAATACTGGAAGACAGAGTGCTTTGGGCCACGGCAAAGACTCATAAAGTAGCTGTGTTCAAGAATCATCAAGCTTAACTAGGAGAATCAATAACATTATCTGGATTCTGAGTTCCTATAGAAGCCAATCATTCTGAATTTCAAAGGATAGAGTGAGATGCCAAAACTGTTCAGAGGCAAAAAGCTAAAAGCCCCGCTCATCTAATTAATACTGATCTCCATAGATGTTTCTGGAATTCATTGCATATTCTCTTCTTTTTATCTTATTTGATTTTCAGATGCTTGGGGACAAGCAACAATTTAAGTTTGGTGTTGTGATGAGCGGAT
Organism: Arachis stenosperma; assembly: GCF_014773155.1. NCBI lineage: Eukaryota > Viridiplantae > Streptophyta > Magnoliopsida > Fabales > Fabaceae > Arachis > Arachis stenosperma. The sequence continues at coordinate 33,077,446 of NC_080378.1, forward strand.
AATTTATACGCTTTTTGGCATTGTTTTTAGTATGTTTTTAGTATGTTTTAGTTAGTTTTTATTATATTTTTACTAGTTTTTAGTTAAAATTCACTTTTCTGGACTTTACTATGAGTTTGTGTATTTTTCTGTGATTTCAGGTATTTTCTGGCTGAAATTGAGGGACCTGAGCAAAATTCTGATTCAGAGGCTGAAAAGGACTGCAGATGCTGTTGGATTCTGACCTCCCTGCATTCGAAGTGGATTTTCTGGAGCTACAGAAGCCCAATTGGCGCGCTCTCAGTTGAGTTGGAAAGTAGACATCCTGGGCTTTCCCGCAATGTATAATAGTCCATACTTTGTCCGAGATTTGATGGCCCAAACAGGCGTTTCAAGTCAGTTCAAGAATTCTGGCGTTTAACGCCGGAACTAGCACAAGAATGGGAGTTAAACGACCAAACTGGCACAAAAGCTGGCGTTTAACTCCAAGAAAAGTCTCTACACATGAAAGCTTCAATGCTCAGCCCAAGCACACACCAAGTGAGCCCGGAAGTGGATTTTTATGTCATTTACTCATTTCTGTAAACCCTAGGCTACTAGTTCTCTACAAATAGGACCTTTTGCTATTGTATTCTCATCTTGGTAGCTATCTTTGAGTAGTCTTATGCTATCTTAGATCATTGGGAGGCTGGCCATTCGGCCATGCCTAGACCTTGTTCTTATGTATTTTCAACGGTGGAGTTTCTACACACCATAGATTAAGGTGTGGAGCTCTGTTGTACCTCGAGTATTAATGCAATTACTATTGTTCTTCTATTCAATTCGGCTTATTCTTATTCTAAGATATCACTTGTTCCTCTACTTGATGAATGTGATGATCCGTGACACTCATCATCATTCTCACCTATGAACGTGTGCCTGACAACCACCTCCATTCTACCTTAGATTGAGTGGATATCTCTTGGATCCCTTAATCGGAATCTTCGTGGTAAAAGCTAGAATTGATGGCAGCATTCAAGAGAATCCGGAAGGTCTAAACCTTGTCTGTGGTACTCTGAGTAGGATTCAAGGATTGAATGACTGTGACGAGCATCAAACTCCTGAAGGCTAGGGCGTTAGTGACAGACGCAAAAGAATCACTGGATTCTATTCCAACCTGATTGAGAACCGACAGATGATTAGCCGTGCTGTGACAGAGCGCGTTGAACATTTTCACTGAGAGGACGAGACTGTAGCCACTGACAACGGTGATGCCCAACATACAGCTTGCCATGGAAAGGAGTAAGAAGGATTGGATGAAGACAATAGGAAAGCAGAGAGACGGAAGGGACAAAGCTCCAAACGCTTATCTGAAATTCTCACCAATGAATTACATAAGTATCTCTATCCTTATTTTATGCTTTATTCATAAATCATCCATAACCATTTGAATCTGCCTGACTGAGATTTACAAGATGACCATAGCTTGCTTCATACCAACAATCTCCGTGGGATCGGCCCTTACTCGCATAAGGTTTGTTACTTTGACGACCCAGTGCACTTGCTGGTTAGTTGTGCAAAGTTGTGATAAAGAGTTGAGATTGCAATTGAGCGTACCATGTTGATGGCGCCATTGATTATCACAATTTCGTGCACCACTTGCCAAAATTTTGCTTTACAGTATTTATTTATTCTAATTGCTATTTAAATTAATTGCCATATTTACTCCTCATTCTTGAAATCCCAAATTTACAATCTACATAACCAATAATAAGAACATACTTCCCTGCAATTCCTTGAGAAGACGACCCGAGGTTTAAATACTTCGGTTATCAATTTATTTAGGGGTTTGTTACTTGTGACAACCAAAACTTTTGTATGAAAGGACTTTTGTTGGTTTAGAAGCTATACTTGCAACGGGAATTTATTCTGAATTCTAGACCACGCAAAAGTTCTCTCATCAAAATGGCGCCGTTGCCGGAGAATTGCAAACGTGTGCCTTATTATTGGTTATTGTAAATATTTTTTTAAAATATTTTTCTTTTACTTGTTTATTTGTTTCTTCTCTTCCCCCTTATTTCTGATAACTATTATGAATTCTCACCCCTCTCGCTTTGAGTTTGGTTCTAATTTTGTTGCAAGGAATGGAAGCTATAACAGGACTATGCATCAAGGTCTAAGCAATCAAAGATGGATGGAGCCACAAGGATCCAATCAACCCTTCAGGCAACAACACCATCCTAGATACCATGGACAAAGACCATTTTACAATGCATGTCCAACTGATAGATTCGGTGGACCGCCTTGTAGCTACCAACAAGCCCCACCCTGTGCTCAGAGACCATCCTTCCAACACAGCCCCAATCCACCATACTCACAAGCTTCTTTTCACCATTCACTACCACATGATCCTTATCCACCCCAACGCCAATTCAATCACTCCCAGGAACCACCACTCTCCTACAAACCATGTTCATATCCATCAAGCCAAGAATCAAAGGTTCGCTTCGAAGAATCAGTAAACCAATTCAATGCAACCCTTCATCAACTAGAGCAAGCAATAAATCAATTATCTTCCAGACGTTCAGACACTCAACAGACCCCCATGGCTTCATGTGGGGAATCTAATGAAAAATATATTGTGAAGAAGACACAAGAAACTCCAGTGGACAGCATAGAGCATAACTTCGTACTGGCACAAATAGAGGAAGCTGTCATGGTAGAAGAAGAAGAGTTGGTTGAAGATTTAGGAGATGCCGAACCGCCACCTGAATCCAGAGTTGTGGAGAATTCCGTCAAGGATGTTACAATTGATGCTAAAGAGAATTTTGCACCGCCTCCAATGCAAATATCTTTTGAAGAACTGGACGGAATAACCCAGGACGCAGGTTTCCTTGATGATGATGATCACGAGTCCTGTTCTCTTAGTGACGAGCTTGCATCGGCAAGTGATTTCTTTGAGACAGAAGAATCTTCCCCAAGTGAACATGAAGATGATGCTGAGGTAGATTTTTCTCAACCCCCAATATATGACTTGAGCGATGATGAGGGAGAAATTGAAGACTCTGATCAAGATATGGTTGAAGTGGAAGGAATTTGCAATAAAGTGAAGAAATTCACAGAAGAGCACAAGGGAGTAAAAATTATAGAACCACTGGAACCACCTATCCCGAGGCCACTACCACCCAGTACAAGCTTCAAGTGGGTAAAATCCCACTACCGCGTCGATTAATTTAAGCACCAGTTACGCGACCGCGTCCCCCACGCGTCCGCGTCGCTTGCGCCGCACAATTTTTTTCAACGCAGCCAAATATCTTATCTTCTCTTCCCTATACCTAATTATTTTCTTCCTTTCTTATTTCTTTTCTTCCTTCTTCTTCCTTTTCTTACTTTCTTCTTCTCATCTTTTTCACCTCCATTCTATTTTATTTAATTTATTTGCATACTTTCTTCCATTGCATTTTAATTTTGTGCATCTTTTTATTTTCTTTTCTAAATTTATTAATTTTTCCATTGGTGTTACTTGTTCATATTCAACTGTTGTGTCTTTTCTGGTACTATTTTGGTACTCAGTGATTTGTTTTACACTATTGGGTAATATTGTTTAAGTCAATGCTATTCTTTTATGATATTTATATTAATTTTGCATTGACATGAATTTCTATTATCTTGCACTCTCTTTCCCATTGTTGCAAATTTTTGCACTCTTGCTTTGCCATGCACTTCTACTGTTTTCTCACTTGCATGTTGTAGCTATCATGTAATTGAGACCCTTATTATCTGGCATTAACACCCATATTTTATTTATTTTCTATCTTTATTTTTGGGTTATTTTTCTTCTTTTCCCTCTTCTTTCAGGATGGCCACCACGAAGGGAGAGGAAAAGCTTCTTAATGGGAAGACAAACAAGTCCACCTGCATAATCTTTGGAGAAAGGCATCAGTTGGAGCAGCCCATCCACTTGTACATCTTAGCATGCACCGAGGATGGTGCAATCTTTAAGTGTGGGGAGGTCGACACCGATCTCCATGGGTTAGTACTTTCTTGTCTCAACACCAATGTTTAAATTTTCTTTGTAGCTAGTTGTTGCATTTGCATATTTATTTGATTTTGTGCATATTTTACCAATTGGTTGAAGAAATATTTTCTTTTTCAAGAAATTTTTATAGTATTTCACTAATTTAAATTGAAAATTTTGTGTTAAACTTGTTTTGAAGTTGTATTTGGAATATGGTTTTTGAGCCAAAGAACACACAACCTGTGAGATTTTTAGCTTATTTATATGGTTACATTATTTAACCATAAATTTTTATTCTTGTGTGTTTTCTTCTCTATAATTGTAATCTTTGCTTTGTTCCATTCTATATGTCCAATATTTAATATATTTACATGCTTGCATATGATTGAGGCCATTGTTTGATTCTAGCTCACTTATCCCAAAATTAGCCTACCTTTTACATCACCCTTGTTAGCCCCCTTGAGCCTTTAATTCCCTCTTATTCTATAAACCACAACACTAGCCTTAAGCAGAAAAACAAATTTAAAATCCCAAGTTGAATCCTTGGTTAGCTTAAGATAGAAATTGTGTAATTGTTTAAGTGTGGGAAACCTATTAGGAACATGGATGATAAAAACAAAGAGTAGGAAGCTGAAAAGAATGAAATAATTCAAAATAAAAATTTTGGGAAGCATGCTCATGTAAAATCAAAATAATTGAATTAGCATGTGCATTAAAAAAAATTAATTCAGTATTTGAATAAAGGGGATACAAAAGAATTCCCCAAATGCAAAATAAAGCAATGCACATGGGACAAAATTAAAACAAATACATGAGCATGTAACATCAAAAGTGGGAAAAATATGGGAGAATAGGTAAAAAAGCTTTGCTTTGCAAAGTATGTATGTTAGGTGAGATCTTAGACTAATCAAGGATTCACTTAATTAGCTCACTTAGCCTTATATATACCCTTACCTTTACCTCAGCCCTATTACAACCCTGAAAAGACCTCATGATGTTTGCATTGGTATGCTAAATATTTGTTGATTGATTAGATGAGGAACAAAAGTTTAGAAAGCATGATTAGAGAAGAGTAGAGAGATTGACCCTAGACACTTGAGAGATTTGAGTGCATATACACTACCAGTGAGGATTCAATGCTTGATTCTATGTTCCCTGCTTTCATGAGCTATCTTCTTACAAGCTTATTTGTTTTCACTGTATGATTTGAATTAGTAAAATCTGATTTATGTTTGTCTTGGAGAATTTATTTATTTTTAACCAAGTAGGTAGAAACATTTTGCATTTAGTTGCATTCATAAGTTGCATCTCATACATTCTATCATTCCTCTTCATCTCTTTATAGTTTCTCTTGAGCTTAGCATGAGGACATGCTATTGTTTAAGTGTGGGGAGGTTGATAAACCACTAGTTTATGGTTTATCTTATGCTCAATTAAGTGGTTTCTATCAACTCTTTACTCACTTATTCATACAATTCGCATGTTTTACATTTTTCTTCCTGATTTTGTGCTATGATTGAAAACATGCTTCTTTGATCTTATATTTGCTTATTATTAATCATCTCTTATTACCATTAGATGTCTTGATATGTGTGTTAATTGTTTTCAGATATTATAGGGCAGGAATGGCTTGGAGGATGGAAAGAAAGCATGCAAAAGTGGAAGGAATACAAGACATTGAAGAAGTTGTTAAGCTGTCCAACCTGACCTCTTCGCACTCAAACGGCTATAACCTTAGCTATAGAGGTCCAAATGACACGGTTCTAGTTGCGTTGGAAAGCTAACGTCCAGGGCTTCGATTTGATATATAATATGCCATAGTTGCCCTGATGCTAAGTGACGCGGACGCGTCGCATCTGCGAACTTCAACCCGCGTGGCCGCGTGGGCGACGCCTCCGCGTCACTTGGCCGCGACCTGTACGGACCAGAAAGCGCTGGAAGTGACTTCTGGGCTGTTTCTGACCCAGTTTTCGGCCCAGAGAATACAGATTAGAGGCTATAAAATGGGGGAATGCATCCATTCATGATTATGCTCTCATAATTCATAATTTTAGTTTTAGATGTAGTTTTTAGAGAGAGAGGTTCTCTCCTCTCTCTTAGGATTAGGATTAGGATTCCTCTTAAAGGATTTAGGATTTATTATTATTCCAACTTACAATTTTCTTCTTCATTCCAAGTTTAATGTTCCTTTCTATTTAATTTCGTTCCTATTTTATTCACCTTAGTACTTTAATTGATATTTATCTTTTGAATTTGGCTTATGACTTTCATGTTAGGATTTTCTTAATTAATGTGATTTGAGGTATTTCAGTTTATGATTGTTTCTTTTTATTATCCTCAATCTGAAGATATTGTTATTCTAGTAGATTTACTTTCTCTCCTTTTGGTCTTGGTTAAGAAATCAGTAACTCAGGAGTTATCTTAGCTCAACATAATTGATAATTGTTATCTTTGCTAATTGAACTGAACTTCAATAATCCCAACCTTTTCTTAGGAAATAAATAGGATTCGAAGATCAAACTAATTAGTCCCTTGACTTTCCTTTGCTTTAGTAAAGGTTAACTAAGTGGAATTAAGATTCAACTTTCATGATTATTGTTAAGAATAACAAAGTCTGGACTTCCAATTTCTCATACCTTGCCAAAAGTTTGCTTTACAGTATTTATTTATTCTAATTGCTATTTAAATTAATTGCCATATTCACTCCTCATTCTTGAAACCCCAAATTTACAATCTTCATAACCAATAATAAGAACATACTTCCCTGCAATTCCTTGAGAAGATGACCCGAGGTTTAAATACTTCGGTTATCAATTTATTTAGGGGTTTGTTACTTGTGACAACCAAAACGTTTGTATGAAAGGACTTTTGTTGGTTTAGAAGCTATACTTGCAACGGAAATTTATTCTGAATTCTAGACCACGCGAAAGTTCTCTCATCAGCGACAATCTCTAAACAAATGTCCTGGTGTGCCACTGATGAGCGGATAATTTGTACGCTTTTTGGCATTGTTTTTAGTATGTTTTTAGTAGTTTGAGTTGAGTTTTTATTATATTTTTATTAGTTTTTAGTTAAAATTCACTTTTCTGGACTTTACTATGAGTTTGTGTGTTTTTCTGTGATTTCAGGTATTTTCTGGCTGAAATTGAGGGACCTGAGCAAAAATCTGATTCAGAGACTGAAAAGGACTGCAGATGCTGTTGGATTCTGACCTCCCTGCACTCGAAGTGGATTTTCTGGAGCTACAGAAGCCCAATTGGCACGCTCTCAACGGCGTTGGAAAGTAGTCATCCTGGGCTTTCCAGCAATATATGATAGTCTATACTTTGCCCAAGATTTGATGGCCCAAACCGGCGTTCAAAGTCACCTACAGAATTTCCAGCGTTAAACCTCGTGGTATAGGCAGGACCTGATGGCGGCATTCAAGAGAATCCGGAAGGTCTAAACCTTGTCTGTGGTATTCTGAGTAGGATTCAATGACTGAATGACTGTGACGTGCTTCAAACTTGTAACCTGCTGGGCGTAGTGACAACGCAAAAGAATCAATGGGTTCTATTCCAGTAGGAGCGGGAACCAACCGGTGATTGGCCGTACTGTGGCAGAGTGCGTGAGCATTAGCTTTCACTGCGAGGATGGGAGGTAGCCATTGACAACGGTGAAACCCTACATGAGCTTGCCATGGAAAGGAGTAAGAAGGATTGGATGAAGACAGTAGGAAAGCAGAGAGACGGAAGGGAAGGCATCTTCATTCGCTTATCTGAAGCTCTTACCAATGATATACATAAGTATCTCTATCTTTATCTTTATGCTATTTTCGTTTATTACCTACACCCAATTGAGTCTGCCTGACTGAGATTTACAAGGTGACCATAGCTTGCTTCATACCAACAATCTCCGTGGGATCGACCCTTACTCACGTAAGGTATTACTTGGACGACCCAGTGCACTTGCAGGTTAGTTGTGTGAAGTTGTAGTGATCGCAATTTCGCGCACCAAGTTTTTGGCGCCGTTGCCGGGGATTGTTCGAGTATGGACAACTGATGGTTCATCTTGTTGCTTAGATTAGGTATTTTTTTCAGAGTTCTTAAGAATGAATTCTAGTGTTTCAAGGTGATGTTCTTATCATCACCAAAGCTGATTGATCATCATCAATTTAGCTCTTGAATGCAATGCCTTGCTGAAGCTTAGCTAGCTATGTCTAATTCCTTTAGACTAAAGCTTTAGACTAACATTGCATGATTCCTGGAATTCTCATTAAGAATTTTGATACCTTTATTTTCTCTTCCATATAATTTTCGAAAAAAGCACAAAAAAAATTACAAAATCATAAAAACCAAAAAAATATTTCTTGTTTGAGTCTAGAGTCTCATGTTAAGTTTGGTGTCAATTGCATGTTTTTGCATTCATGCATGTGTCTTCAGTAATCTTCAAGTTATTCTTGATGATTTTCTAGCTCTAATCTTTAAATTCTCTTGACTTGAGTGTTTTGTGTGTCTCATATGCATTAGTGTCAGTAGTGTTCAAACTGCTAAGTTTGGTGTCTTGCATGCATTGTTATTTGATTCTTGTTGCATTTTGATTTTTCCTTATTATTAAAAAGCCAAAAATATTTTTAATTTGTGTCTTTTCAAGTCAATAATACAGAGAATTGAAGATTCAGAACATACTGCAGAGGAATCACACAGAAAAAGCTGGGCATTCAAAAATGCCCAGTGAAGAAGACAGACTGGCGTTTAAACGCCAGCCAGAGTGCCTGGTTGGGCGTTTAACGCCCAAAAAGGTATAGGTTTGGGCGTTAAATGCCAGAATGTGCACCATTCTGGGCGTTTAACGCCAGGATGGCAAAGGGGGAAGATTTTGTTTTCAAAATCAATTTTTTTTTCAAGTTTTCAAAGTTTTTCAAAATCAAATCTTTTCCAAATCATATCTTTTCAATCAAATGTTTTCAAAATCAATTTCTTTTCCTTTTTCAAAGATACTTACTAACAATTAATGATTTGATTGAACATTTTTTGCCTTTTCTGTTGAGGAAGGTTTTATGTTTGAACCATATCTTTTCTTGTTAGGCAAGTCATTAATTTTTAAAATCATATCTTTTAAAATTGTTTTCAAATCATATCTTTTTAAAATTGTTTTCAAATCATATCTTCTCAATCACATCTTTTTAAAACCAATCATATCTTCTTAACCACATCTTTTTCAAAATAGTTTTCAATCAAATCTTTTTGATTTCTAATTTAAAAATATTTTTCAAAAATCACTTGATTTCTTTTCCACTCTTATTTTCGAAAATCAATTAAGTGTTTTTCAAAATGTTTTCAAAATCTTTTACTTAATTTTCGAAAATTACTTCCCTTCTTCTCACATCCTTCTATTTATGGACTAACACTATTCCTTAATGCAAAATTCGAACTCCATCTTCTTTGATAAGTTCGAATTTTCTACTTCTGTCTTCTACTCTTCTTTTCTTCTGACACCTAAAGGAATCTCTATACTGTGACATAGAGGATTCCATATTTTCTTGTTCTCTTCTCTTTCATATGAGCAGGAACAAAGACAAAGGGCATTCTTGTTGAAGCTGACCCTGAACCTGAAAGGACCTTGAAGCAAAAGCTAAGAGAAGCCAAAGCACAACTCTCTTTAAAGGACCTAACCGAATTCTCCAAAGAAGAAGAACACATGGCAGCCGAAAACAACAATGCCAACAATGCAAGGAAGGTGCTGGGTGACTTTACTGCACCTACTCCCAATTTCTATAGGAGAAGCATCTCTATCCCTGCCATTGGAGCAAACAACTTTGAGCTTAAGCCTCAATTAGTTTCTCTAATGCAACAGAATTGCAAATTCCATGGACTTCCATTGGAAGATCCTCATCAGTTTTTAGCTGAGTTCTTGCAAATCTGTGACACTGTCAAGACTAATGGGGTAGATCCTGAGGTCTATAGACTTATGCTATTCCCTTTTGCTGTAAGAGACAGAGCTAGAATATGGTTGGACTCTCAACCTAAAGAAAGCCTGGACTCTTGGGAAAAGCTAGTCAATGCCTTCTTGGCAAAGTTCTTTCCACCTCAAAAATTGAGTAAGCTTAGAGTGGAAGTCCAAACCTTCAGACAGAAGGATGGAGAATCCCTCTATGAAGCTTGGGAAAGATACAAACAGTTAATCAGAAAGTGTCCTTCTGACATGCTTTCTGAATGGAGCATCATAGGTATTTTCTATGATGGTCTCTCTGAACTATCCAAGATGTCTTTGGATAGCTCTGCTGGAGGATCTCTTCATCTGAAGAAGACGCCTACAGAAGCTCAAGAGCTCATTGAAATGGTTGCAAATAACCAATTCATGTACACTTCTGAAAGAAATCCTGTGAACAATGGGACAAGTCAGAAGAAAGGAGTTCTTGAGATTGATGCTCTGAATGCCATTCTGGCTCAGAACAAGATATTGACTCAACAAGTCAATTTGATTTCTCAAAGTCTGTCTGGAATGCAAAATGCACCAAGCAGTACTAAGGATGCTTCATCTGAGGAAGAAGCTTATGATCCTGAGAACCCTTCAATGGAAGAGGTGAATTACCTAGGAGAACCCTATGGTAACACCTATAATTCTTCATGGAGAAATCACCCAAATCTCTCATGGAAGAATCAAGAGAGACCTCAACAAGGTTTCAATAATAATGGTGGAAGAAACAGGTTTAACAATGGTAAACCTTTTCCATCATCTTCTCAGCAACAGACAGAGAATCCTAAGCAGAACCCCTCTGACTTAGCAACCATGGTCTCTGATCTAATTAAAACCACTCAAAGTTTCATGAATGAAACAAGGTCCTCCATTAGAAATTTGGAGGCACAAGTGGGACAGCTGAGCAAGAAAGTTACTGAACTCCCTCCTAGTACTCTCCCAAGTAATACAGAAGAAAATCCAAAAGGGGAGTGCAAAGCCATAAACATGGCCGAATATGGAGAGGAAAGAGAGGAGGTGGACGCCACTGAGGAAGACCTCAATGGGCGTGCACCAACCTCCTCTGAGTTCCCCAATGAGGAACCATGGGAATCTGAGGCTCAAAATGAGACCATAGAGATTCCATTGGACTTACTTCTGCCATTCATGAGCTCTGATGAGTATTCTTCCTCTGAAGAGGATGAGTATGTCACTGAAGAGCAAGTTGCTAAATATCTTGGAGCAATCATGAAGCTAAATGACAAGTTATTTGGAAATGAGACTTGGGAAGATGAACCTCCCTTGCTCACCAAAAAACTGGATGACTTGTCTAGGCAGAAATTACCTCAAAAGAGACAAGATCCTGGGAAGTTTTCCCTACCTTGTACCATAGGCACCATGACCTTCAAGAAGGCTCTGTGTGACTTAGGGTCAAGTGTGAACCTCATGCCTCTCTCTGTAATGGAGAAGCTAGGGATCTTTGAGGTACAAGCTGCAAGAATCTCATTGGAGATGGCAGATAACTCAAGAAAACAAGCTCATGGACTTGTAGAGAATGTTTTGGTAAAAGTTGAAGACCATTACATCCCTACTGATTTCATAGTCCTAGAGACTGGGAAGTGCATGGATGAATCCATCATCCTTGGCAGACCCTTCCTAGCCACAGCAAAGGCTGTGATTGATGTTGATAGAGGTGAACTGATCATTCAAGTGAATGAAAAATCCTTGGTGTTTAAGGCTCAAGGATATCCCTCTGTCACCATGGAGAAGAAGCATGAAAAGCTTCTCTCAAATCAGAGACAAACAGAGCCCCCACAGTCAAACTCTAAGTTTGGTGTTGGGAGGCCACAACCAAACTCTAAGTTTGGTGTTGAACCCCCACATTCAAACTCTAAGTTTGGTGTTGGGAGGTTCCAACATTGCTCTGAGTATCTGTGAGGCTCCATGAGAGCCCTCTGTCAAGCTACTGACATTAAAGAAGCGCTTGTTGGGAGGCAACCCAATGTTTTATAATTAACTATTTCCTTTTGTTATTTTATCCTTTTTGTAGGTTGATGATCATAAGAAGTCACAAAATCAATGAAAAAAGCAAAAACAAAATGAAAAACAGGAAGAAAAACAGCACACCCTGGAGGAAGATGTTGCTGGCGTTCAAACGCCAGTAAGCTTAGCAGTTGGGCGTTTAACGCCCAGTCTGGCACCATTCTGGGCGTTTAACGCCAGAAAGGGGCACCAGACTGGCGTTAAACGCCAGAAAAGGGCAAGAACCTGGCGTTAAACGCCAGGAATGGGCACCAGCCCGGCGTTTAACGCCAGATTTGGCACAAAACGTGATTTTGATTGCCATTTGGTGCAGGGATGACTTTTCCTTGACACCTCAGGATCTGTGGACCCCACAGGATCCCCACCAACTCCACCACCCTCTCTTCTTCTTCACCCATTCACCAATCACCTCAATACCTCTTCACCACTCACATCCATCTCCTCCATTTCTTCTTCTTCTACTCTCTTCTTTCTTCTTTTGCTCGAGGACGAGCAAACCTTTTAAGTTTGGTGTGGCAAAAGCATTGCTTTTTGTTTTTCCATAACCATTTATGGCATCCAAAGCCGGTTCAACTGAGAAGGCATGACCTCAAGCCCATCACTAAGAAGAAGATGGAGCAAACAAGAGACCCCTCTCATCAAGAGATCCCTGAGATACCTCAAGGGATGCACTTTCCTCCACAAAACTATTGGGAGCAACTGAACACCTCCCTATGAGAATTAAGTTCCAACATGGGACAACTAAGGGTGGAGCACCAAGAACATTCCATCCTCCTCCACGACATTGGAGAAGATCAAAGGATCATGAGAGAAGAGCAACAAAGACAAGGAAGAGACATTAAGGAGCTCAAGCACTCCATAGGATCTTCAAGAAGAAGAAAGAGCCGCCATCACTAAGGTGGACCCGTTCTTTAATCTCCTTGTTCTTTATTCTTCTGTTTTTTGAATTTTAGGGCTTTTTGTTTATCCATGTTTGTGTCTTATGATCATTAGTGTCTTAGTGTCTATGCCTTAAAGCTATGAATATGAATCCATCACCTTTCTTAAATGAAAACTGTTTTTAATCACAAAAGAACAAAAAGTACAGGATTTCAAATTCATCTTTAAAACTAGCTTAATTAGTTTGATGTGGTGGCAATACTTTTTGTTTTCTGAATGTATGCTTGAACAGTGCATGTGTCTTTTGAATTTGTTGTTCATGAATGTTAAAATTGTTGGCTCTTGAAAGAATGATGAAAAAGGAGACATGTTACTGAGGATCTGAAAAATCATAAAAATGATTCTTGAAGCAAGAAAAAGCAGTGAATACAAAAAAAAAGGAGAAAAGAAGGAGAAAAACGAAAAAAAAAAGAGGAGAAAGAAAGAAAAAGAAAGAAATAAAGTTGTGATCCAAGGCAAAAAGAGTGTGCTTAAGAACCTTGGACACCTCTAATTGGGGACTTTAGCAAAGCTGAGTCACAATCTGAAAAGGTTCACCCAATTATGTGTCTGTGGCATGTATGTATCCGGTGGTAATACTGGAAGACAGAGTGCTTTGGGCCACGGCCAAGACTCAATAAGTAGCTGTGTTCAAGAATCATCATACTTAACTAGGAGAATCAATAACACTATCTGGATTCTGAGTTCCTAAAGAAGCCAATCATTCTGAATTTCAAAGGATAAAGTGAGATGCCAAAACTGTTCGGAGGCAAAAAGCTACTAGTCCCGCTCATCTAATTTGGAGCTTAGTTTCATTGATAATTTGGAGTCTATAGTATATTCTCTTCTTTTTATCTTATTTGATTTTCAGTTGCTTGAGGACAAGCAACAATTTAAGTTTGGTGTTGTGATGAGCGGATAATTTGTACGCTTTTTGGCATTGTTTTTAGTATGTTTTTAGTAGTTTGAGTTGAGTTTTTATTATATTTTTATTGGTTTTTAGTTAAAATTCACTTTTCTGGACTTTACTATGAGTTTGTGTGTTTTTCTGTGATTTCAGGTATTTTCTGGCTGAAATTGAGGGACCTGAGCAAAAATCTGATTCAGAGACTGAAAAGGACTGCAGATGCTGTTGGATTCTGACCTCCCTGCACTCGAAGTGGATTTTCTGGAGCTACAGAAGCCCAATTGGCGCGCTCTCAACGGCGTTGGAAAGTAGACATCCTGGGCTTTCCAGCAATATATGATAGTCCATACTTTGCTCAAGATTTGATGGCCCAAACCGGCGTTCAAAGTCACCTACAGAATTTCCAGCGTTAAACGCCGGAACTGGCACCCAAATGGGAGTTAAACGCCCAAACTGGCATAAAAGCTGGCGTTTAACTCCAAGAAGAGTCTCTACACGAAAATGCTTCATTGCTCAGCCCAAGCACACACCAAGTGGGTCCGGAAGTGGATTTTTATGTCAATTACTCATCTCTGTACACCCTAGGCTACTAGTTCTCTATATATAGGACCTTTTACTATTGTATTTTCATCTTTGGGACATCTAGTTCTTAGATCAGATCTTGGTTCTTCTGGTTCCCTCTCTGGGGCCGAAACCAATGATCACTCTTGTTCTTATGTATTTTCAACGGTGGAGTTTCTACACACCATAGATTAAGGTGTGGAGCTCTGCTGTACCTCGAGTATTAATGCAATTACTATTGTTCTTCTATTCAATTCCGCTTGTTCTTTGTCCAAGATATCACTTGTTCTCCAACTTGATGAATGTGATGATCCGTGACACTCATCATCATTCTCACTTATGAACAAGGTGACTGACAACCACTCTTGTTCTACACGCATCTGAGGCTTAGTGAATATCTCTTGGATTCTTTAATCGGAATCCTCGTGGTATAGGCAGGACCTGATGGCGGCATTCAAGAGAATCCGGAAGGTCTAAACCTTGTCTGTGGTATTCTGAGTAGGATTCAATGACTGAATGACTGTGACGTGCTTCAAACTTGTAACCTGCTGGGCGTAGTGACAACGCAAAAGAATCAATGGGTTCTATTCCAGTAGGAGCGGGAACCAACCGGTGATTGGCCGTACTGTGACAGAGTGCGTGAGCATTAGCTTTCACTGCGAGGATGGGAGGTAGCCATTGACAACGGTGAAACCCTACATGAGCTTGCCATGGAAAGGAGTAAGAAGGATTGGATGAAGACAGTAGGAAAGCAGAGAGACGGAAGGGAAGGCATCTTCATTCGCTTATCTGAAGCTCTTACCAATGATATACATAAGTATCTCTATCTTTATCTTTATGCTATTTTCATTTATTACCTACACCCAATTGAGTCTGCCTGACTGAGATTTACAAGGTGACCATAGCTTGCTTCATACCAACAATCTCCGTGGGATCGACCCTTACTCACGTAAGGTATTACTTGGACGACCCAGTGCACTTGCTGGTTAGTTGTGTGAAGTTGTAGTGATCGCAATTTCGCGCACCAGCCACACTTGTAACATAGCTTCTTACCCAACTGGCATGGCTTATTCATATGGCAGTTCCCACACTCCTGACATTTTATAGTTGGGGAGTAAGCTCTTGACTCCTTTCCTTCACCATATCTCTTGAAGTTTTGTCCCCTTGGTCCAAGGTAATCGTTACGTTCCCTACTAGCATTCCCTCCATGAGTGTTCCTTGATAAGGCTACCGTACTTGCATATTCTTCAACAACCCGTACATTGTCCACCAATTCAGAGAATCTCCTCATCTCCAATGGAGCCACAGCACGTCTGATATCTTCCCTCAGCACTACTTTATATTTGACACGTTTCCATCCTTCATAGGACCCAGAAGTACCCTAACTTATCCTCGAGAACCTACAGAGTTTCTCGAACTTGCTGGTGTATTCTGCTATAGTCATGGACCCTTGCTTCAGCTGTAAGAGCTCCAATTCTCTGGCCTCCCTTAATGACTCATGAAAGTACTTCTTGTAGAAAGCTTCCTCGAAGAACGTTCAGGTAATGTTCACGTTCTGTTGGTGTAGCAGTCGGCGCTCTCCTTGCCACCAATGCTGGGCTTCTCCCACTAGTTGAAAAGTTGCATATTCCACGAACTTGTCATACAGTACATGTTGAGTTAGCAATGCACGCTCCACAGCTTGGAACCAGTTGTCTGCTTCAGTATGGTTTGTCGAACCATTGAAAACCAGCGGGCCAGCTTTTCGAAAAGCAGCTAGAGTTCTTGGAACACCTCTCAAGCTGTCCTCAGCACCTTCTCCATTGTTGTTTCTGCTTCTGGCTGGTTGGGTTAACCTCTGCACAACTTGCAAAATTGCAGCAGCATTCGCTTCCATGGTGTTCGCCAGGTTCACCATCGCCACCATGAACTCGGCATGGTTATCAGCCGGTTGCTCATTCATACTCTCTCGTGAATATGCTCGACTTTGTCCGCGAGTGGCCATTGGGTTTCCTGTCTACACCAAACAATCGATATCGAGGTGATCAGTCCCAATATCAAAAGTCTAGTGTTTCAATTATCCCAAACAATCACTCAAAAACAAGCATGCTATGAAATATCAAGTAGATAACCTAATAGCATCAAAGAAAAGACACACAAAGTATGCAATGAAGCACAATCGATCTATTCCTCAGGCTCACGAGGACAAACCGCTCTTATACCACTAAATGTAACACCCCAATTAGCCTAAGCTTTACCTCGCATCATAAAGCAAAGATTAATCAAGGATTACGACAGTTCTAAGCTCATACATATGATATATAGAAGGAATAATATTATCTAGAAGCCTGATGAAGGATATAGCTCAAAAACAGGATTTAAAAGTGCAAAATGAACTAATGAAGTGTCTGACATAAAGCACAAGAAAACAGATGTGATATAAACAAGGATAATAGTATAATAGTGTAACATCATAAAAAACTAGCCACGACTCACAGAGTTTAAGCCGGCTAGCCAAATTTACTGACAAAAGGAAACTGAAGTTTAAACTGACTTATACAAGTTTTTGTTCTCTCTCAAATACAAGCCTCTGGGCCCAATATAAAAATACGAAAGTGAGAGACATATACAAATAAACAAAAGAGACTCAAAGGAAGTATCTGGATCCTCCGCTCCTGTCACCAACCAAACAACTCACCTAGGTGGGTTGCGACCTACATTTGAAAAACACAACAGAAATATGGTACGAGAACCAGAGGTTCTCAGTATGGTAACAGTGCCCAGTGATGTATGATATAAGACTCCGGGACGCCAAAGGCAATCCTAGACTCCATATCCATCTTAAGATTCAAACATAAAGCATTAAACCAAATAAGCATAATATGTAAAACCTTAACAAAACTTAAACCATTGCACCATAAAGGGTAATCTATCTTAAGGGATTTCTAATCTAATCAAACACCGCTATCCCACAGCCTTCACCAACCGATCCTCCATGCGATCCCATCGCCACCACCTTCCGAACCTCCTCAATCCCAGTAGAAGACACAAATATATACAATACAAGTAAAACACATATAGAAGCATATATAGCAATTAATTCAAATAGCAATTAGACATGTTATACAGATAGGAAAACAATATCAAGTCGGTAAAGCATACAAACAGATAGAAAATGCACATGATGAATGCCTGCCCTACTGACTGTGATATCACATTGTCGGTTCAACTGCCAACTCGACACATCTCCATGGAGATGTTGCCCTTTGGAATCATGGTGTGGGAACCCCCGAGATATAGTGCTCGGATCACTATCCAGGATTTTGCGCCTGTATGCTCTGATGAACCGAAGGGATGTGAGCGGGATCTATTGCCACTGACCTCACATCTAAGCGCAAGCGGGATGAACCACCGCCCTTACACCACCGCTGCTACCTCGACAGGCGGGATCCAACCTCGGCCCTTGCCGGGCGCATAAAGTCTCATAATCTCAATATAAATCAATACTTCAGGGGTTTTCAGAAAATATTTTCAATATCTCATGGATCCATTATTTCAGTCGGAGTCCCCGACTCATCTCAACCACTGTCAATTCATATTTCAATTCCTCTTCTCACTCTACCAACCCATCCTCAGTACATCAGAAACCTAAGCCTCCATTTCTCTAATTTTTCATAATAATATCGTCTAAAACCCTTAAATCCTTTCCCACTTTTCAAGTATCCAAAAATATGCCCAAGAGTCCTAAAAAGGTGTTATGGAAGCTTACAACCTCGTCGGGAAGGTGAAATAGTTGAAATAAAAGTTTAAATTTATGAAACAGTGCGTGTGCGTCCACACAGGGGTGTGCGTGCTCACGCCTAGGAAGATTTTGAAAGTGTGTGTACGCATAGGGGTGCGCATATGCACAGGTACTAAAATTCACAAGCGTGTTCACTTGCACAAGCTGTGCGAGCGCCCCCAACAGATGACCCTTCCCGACTTGTGTGTGCGCACAGGGTTGAATAGTGTTTTCTTCTTCCTCTTCTCCCCTTTTTATTTCAGCATGGGTGTGTTGTGTTTATGTGTGTGTGTGCTCGAAATGGGTTCATTAATGAACCTTTTTTATATGTTGGACTTGGGCCCAACTTGGGCCCGGTCCAACTCGTTAGCGTTTTTAGCCCATTTGGCCCAACTTCGGGCCAATCCTTTAAACTTAACACCCGATTTCCCATTTCTAATGTTTTTCTAAGTTTTTTATTGTTTCCACTTTTTCTCGTGCAATACCAGCCAGACTTAAACCGGTTTAACTATCGGTTCGCAGTTTTTCACGGTTTTTTGCAGAAAATACATTTTCTGACTCGGAAGGACCTACTGAGTTCAAAAATCACATTTAAATTCCCAAATTCTCATCCTAACTTTCCAGAATCTAATTTGGGCATTTATATAATTTTATTCATGAAAATTCCAGTTCTTACATTTTTCATTGTATTTCATTGTCTGTTTCCTGTTTCTAAGTGCATGATCACCCTTTGTCATAAGATATGAAATATTTCATGTATCTCTCACTATACTTAAAAGAAAAATTTTATTTGAAAAAAAAAGGTAAGATGCATGAACTTGAGTTATATAATAAGAATGGTCCAACTATTTAATGTGGTGGCATCACTTTTACTTTCTGAATGCATAAATCAACAATGCATATTTGATGTGGGAGTAAAGTGTGTTGACTCTGGAAAGAATGATGAAAAAGGTGAAATATTATTGGTAATCTAAAAAATCCAAAAAAATTTGATTCTTGAAGTAAGAAAAAGCAGCAAAAAGAAAAAAAAAAGAAAAAGAGAGAACGAAAAAAAAAGAAAGAGAAAAAGAAAAAGCCAATAGCTCTTAAAATCAAAAGGCAAGAGCAAGGATCCAAGACTTTGAGCATCAATGGTTAGCAGCGCCTAAAAGAGACAAAAACTTGGCCTAAAATTTTCAAATGAGCTCTTTCCCCTAACTAAATTCTTGTAGTGTGAAGGTGTCAAGTGAAAAGCTTGAGACTGAGCAATTAAAGTCGTGATCTCAAAAGCAAAAGAGTGTGACTAAGAACTCTGGGTACCACTGTTTGGGGATTCTAGCAAAGATGAATCACAATCCAATTGGGTTCACCCAGTTAAGTGCCTGTGGCGTTTATGTATCCGGTGGTAATACAGGAAAACAAAATGCTTAGGGTGACGGCCAGGCTAAAAAAGAAGCTGTGTTCAAGAAAAAAAGAACTAAACTAAGAGACTCAACAATATAATCCGGATTCTGAATTCCTAAAGATGCCAACACTTCTGAGCTTCAAAGGATACTGAGATGCCAAAACTATTCAGAAGTAAATAGTTACTAGCCACGCTCATCAATTGAAACTGAGCTTCATTGAAAACTCTTAGATTTATTGTATCCTTCTCTTCTTTCTGATCCTACTTTGTTTTTGGTTGCATGGGGACAAGCAACAGTTTAACTTTGGTGTTCTGATGAGCGAATATTTTATATGCTTTTTGGCATCATTTTCATATTATTTCAGTTATGTTTTGTTCAACTTTCATTATATTTTCATAGGTTTTAGTGCAAAATTCAAATTTTTGGATTCTACTTTGAGTTGTTATGTTTTCTAATGATTTTAGGTCATTTCTGGCTGAAATTGAGGAGTTTTGGCAAAGTCCGATTCAAAGGCAAGGAAAGCGTAGCAGATGTTGTCAGATTCTGACTTCCATGCACTCAAACGAGGATTTCTGGAGCTACAGAGGTCCAAATAACACGCTCTCAACTTGGAAAGCTAACTTCCAGAGCTTTCCAGAAATATATAATGGTTTATACTTTTCTTCGAAGGAGCTTGCCCGTATTAGGCATTGAACGCCCAAGAACTACCCCTTTTCTGGCGTTCAATGCCCCAAAGGAACTCAAGCCAGTGTTGAACGCCCAAACACCCCCTTTTGGCATTCAACGCCCACCAAAAAGCATAAGGCAGCATGGATCAACCCCCTAATGGTCATTCAATGCCCATCCCTCAAGTTGGATGGCAAGCTCAGCCCAAGTACTCAACCAAAGTGGGCCCAAGAGTGGACTTTTGCACCTATAGTCTAGTCTATCATACTTTTGTACTTCTTAGTTATTAGGTTATTATATATAGAACAAATATCACAATTGTTGAGGACTTTTGATCTTTGCCTCTTTGCAGGTTTTACTATTACTTTCTATAAGCTATGAGCAACTAAACCTCCTAAGTTAGGGTTAGGAGCTCTACTGATGCTCATGGATTAATAATATTACTGTTTTTATTTCAATATGTCTGATTCTATTCTCTTATGAATTTTCGTTCTTCATCTCATAAATTGAGGATGAATCATGACATTCATCCTTGTTCTACTGGGGTTCCGTGCAAGTCCTGACCCCGATAGCATTGAGCTAAAACTAGAGATTGCATTGCGGATTCCAAGAGTATACCTGGGCAACTTTGGATATGTGACATAAAATCCCATTGACCGTGGATTACTGGGGTTTCTGTTGCGTTAAGGCTAGAGTCAGAATAGCAGCATTTCCTGATCTGGAAGATCTGACCTTGTCTGTGGCGTTTTGTGTAGGATTGCGAAGGAGAGTGGATTGCTTAGAGCTTCATATTTGGCTACAGTGAGAAGCCATGAGTCAACTTGATGAGAGGACATGAGTTACTCGGATTTGGTGGACTGCTGTGGTTTAGAAGAGATTAACTTGATGAGAGGACATGAGTTAGTCACTTACCACTACCATTGAATAAATCATTCGTTATTGAAGTAGACAGTAAGAAAAGTTAATCCGGAAAGAATACGTATCTCCGAAACCTTAACCGAATATCTATCACTATTTTCACACCAACCTGGTATTTCGTTCTTTATTATTTTATTTATGCTTTCAACCAAACAATCATATTTTCTAATCGCCTGACTAAGACCTACAAGATAGCCATTGCTTGCTCAATCAGACAATCTCCGTGGGATTCAACCCTTACTCACTTGAGGTATTACTTGGATAACCCGGTGCACTTGCCGGTTCATCTGTGCGAAACTTGTGGAGTTCAATTTCACGCACCATTTAGAAAGAATAATTTTGAGTCTTTCAAAAGAGATTTTGAAATTTGGCATGGTTTTGAACTTGTTTGGATGTTTTGGAAAGATGTTGCGAAAAGTGGCTCTGTTTTGAAAAGAAAAATTGACTTGAGAAAAGTGATTCTTGGCAAGATGTGAACTGAATACATTTGTTATTTGAAAGTAAATGGGCCAAGAATGATTATTGAAATAAGAGTTTGAGCCTGATTGATTGTGGATATTACTGAGATTGTTGATAAGTCACTTGCGCCTGGCAAGGACGGTGGATAATCTCGCTTGTCGAGGTTGCGGTGCCCACGTAAGGACAGTGGTTAATCCTGCTTACGTGTAGATGTGAGTTCAAAGGCAGAGTATTCCACTCACATCCTTTCGAAATCACAAGAGTGTGTCAGGCACTATATTCCTGGACCGTGTGCCGGGCACGATATCCCTGGGGGTTTCCATTTATATTCGTGACCGAAAGGCAACATCTCCTTGGGGATGTATCGGGTTGGCAGTTGAACTGACATGTGATATCATAGCCAGTAGGACAGACATTCATCATATGCATCTATGTGACATTGTTTAGGTGTGCATATTGTAATTGGTTTGCCTATGTGAATAATTCTGTTTAACTGCTAATTGCTATACTTGATGTAACTACTTTGATTGTGTTTGAACCTCTTCACTTGTGTTTTTGTCTGAAATTGTTTGGTTTGTGGTGATTTGTTGATGATTGAGTTGTTTGGGCTGGGGGCCGTGTTGGATTTTGGATGGGCCTGAGGCTGTGATTAGTACGATTGAGGTCTAGTTCTGTACAAAAAATCAAACTGGTTCAGTATAGACTTAATGAACCTATGCTTGGAACAGGATGGTCATTTATACAGCTTAGGTAACTTCTTTTATGTTTATGGTCAAGTAAAGTATGAAAAATCAAACTCTTACAGCATAGATTTAATTGAACATATGTTTGGGACAGGTTGGTTATTCATACTGTTTAGGAAAACTTTTAAGATTTTACAAAAAAGAAAAAAGATTTTTGATTTTGAGGAATTAATCAAGTCTCTTTAAAAAGGATTTTTGGATTTTGAATGTGAACCATTGGTTTTTGAAAAGACACATAAGATGAGTAATGACCACTGTACATTAGAAATAGTTTGTTTTACGTATCTTATTATAACAATTCTGTAAACCTATAGTGAGAACCGGTGAGGACGATGTTCTCACTCTACTACAGGTTTTCCCTTTTTAGGATATGGATGACGAAATTTCAAAAAAGTTATTTCATTTTCTGTTTATTCGATATTTTTGTATTATCTTAGTTATTATTTTTTCCTCCCCTTTATCTTTACCAATTTTGTAAGAGGGATAGGAATTTGTGATATGTATGTTTGTAAGTTATTACTATGTATATATATAATTTTAAAGTATTGTATGTGGTCTATATATATATATATATATATATATATATATATATATATATATATATATATGTGTGTGTGTGTGTGTGTGTGTTAAACAAAAAGTATTTTTAAAAGGTTACGTGGTTTTTAAATTTTAAACAAACTCCTATTTTAGTATTAAATATATTTAGAGTTATCGTAATACTTAAGCTATTAGAGCGACACAGTCGAAAACGTGACATTCTGATAATGAGGGTGTTACATTTTCAACTTCTCTCGTTTCCCTTTTCTCCAAGTCACGTACAAAAAAAAGGAAGCAAAAGATAGTTCTTGAGATGTTATACGAAGAAAAAAAAAAAAAGTTGGAGGTGGCCGCATGTGGTGAGACTGTAGAAATTATAAAGTGACTCATATATAATTTATAATAAAATATTATTATTACCTTAAAATATTGTTATTTATTTTTTTGCATATTCCAAAATCAGTTCGCCAAACTAAATCTAACCGGTTACTCGAATTTTATGAATCCTAATGTATGAAATTTGAAAAATCTAGGTTGTTACAAAAAAGGTATATAATACCCTCAAATTAACAGGATATAAAAGAAGTCACCAACACAAATTCTCAAATTTAATGTAATATTAGAAGAAAAAAATATAATTCATTTCTTCTTATTAATATGACCTGTCATCAAATTAAAAGCATTATTATATTATCCTTCCAGATAATCAATAATATTCTGTATGTTATAAAAAGTTGCCCCAGAACATACATATATATCAACCAAAAATAATTTTTTTATAGTACTGTGTATTTTGTTAATTAATTAAGATCTATAAGCAATTACATTTCAAGTCAATATAAATGGATACAAAAATAATTAAAATAAAATTACAAAGTTGACACTAAAGAATTGAAAGAATACATACTGTTAAAAATGACTACCTTATTTTGAGATCAATATAAAAAAGAATAATATAATGAAGACTATTTCTAATTAAATACAAATTCCATAAAGAAACTATATGACAAAGTTAATTACAAGAAATAAATTAAGAGTCAAACCCAGCTAGGATCAACTTTTGGTGCCATGTTTCCAAACAATACCTTTAAATCATTCTGCAGAGGTGTTAGGTTCAAATCCAAACACATAACCCTGAAGCTATTAGATCTCTTTAGAACTGGTGGGATTTTTCCCAGGACGACGTCGTTTGTAGAAGGAATTAGAAACGTTTCTTGATTGGTAAGTAGTCTATGCTTTCTCATGTGCCCTCCAAGTGCTTGCCCTTGAGAGAATCTTTGACCACAAATTGAACACTCATGCATTTTATTATTGGGTTTGTTAATAAAAACATTATTATTGTTCCCTACTCCTAAGCTGAGAGTAGTTGTGGCTTCTTCTTTGTTATTCTTCTCCATCTTTTGTTTCTTGTGGCTAGCTTTGTGACCACCAAGGGCTTGAAATGAAGAGAATTTGCGGTTGCATGTGCTACACTCAAATTCCGTTGGGCGAAAATGTTTCTGGTGACGATAATAATGGTGGACTTTGCTTTGATCTTTAGGGTTTTGATGAGAAAGTAGCATTAGACATTGTGCCAAGTCAATGCTATTACTATCTATTACTTGATGCTCTCGTTGTCTTTTCATATCTCTCTGTATTCTATATGTATCTTATCACTCTCTATCTAAAGTATTGGCCTAGAATTAAAGATTAATACAAGCTAATAAGTATATTGGTATAATTAGTGTAGGGTGAAAAAAGAATCTGAGATGATGAGATTTGAGATTGAGATGTATGTGAATATGAGGAACACTGGCTAGGGGACGGAGATAGGTATATATAGGCCGCTAGGGGAAAAAGTCAAAGATTTTGACTAATTTAAATTCAACGAATTCTTGGAGGCATTTTTTGCTTTTTATTGAATGTTGACTATTAGTATGATTCAAATATATGAAAATTAAATTTGAAGGCATCAGAGTCTTTAGTTAAGTTAATGGTTGTTGGAGTGCCTATTTGACCAATATACATTAATACATATATCCATAATTAATTAACTTGTGAGTCAATTTACTACAATTAAATAAATGAACGTGTATTACGTATCTATGTAGGTCCCTTGTTTGCGTAATAGATTATTTGCATGTGTTAATTTTGGTGACAGTTTTGTTGGCATAATAAACATGAAAAATATATTTTGAACACTTGGATATATTGGATCTTTTAATTTATTTTAATATTAGAAACTTGTTTTTTTTTAATTTATTTATTTGGTGTTGAATAAATGCAAATTTGGCATTAAAAAATGTTTCATGTATATATTAAAAATAAACTATCAAATTAAAGTAATCACTACGTGTTTTTATTATTTATGTATATTATTTTACGCATTGCTTCTACGAAATAATAAAACTTTAAACATTTTATGGCGTAGAAGAATCAAGTTTAACAATAACATATTCAAACTTTTCATGAACAAAGAAAATTGGTCACTATTATATTTGTGTACTTTTATGCATATTTTAGAAATAAATTTAAATTTAATTTGATTATATTATTTATAAAATTTTATTGCATATATAAATATACGATCGTTCGCATTTTAATATACATTTTTATATAAATAACTAATCTGTAATTGGTAACTGATTTTTTCATCATATATAATTTGGGATTGAACATTCCATGTAATAAAAAGTATTTGTTGGCCTCGTGAAAGTTGAGCTTACTATTTTATTTGTAATAACAAAATAAGCGTGTTTGTTCTTTGTTGAAGCAACTTGTTTTCGCGTTTATTGGCGTGCTAAATAGTAATAGTAATACACAGTGAATGATCGAGTCGTTTGAGGCGAGCTAGCTGCTTCCATATACAATCGAAGAAGCTATCTACTTGCATTTGTCATGGTTTGAAACTTGAATAAGAAATTCTCATGTACTATGCTGCAAATGTAACTAGGATTTGTTCTCTTTCATACTATATATAAATATGCTTATATACACCATCTTTATATTTCTTTTACTTACTTTATTTATTTTTGTCTTTTTCCTTTTAGTAAAGTTAAAATACGTCTTATTATTATCGACTATATTATATATACACCAAAACCAATCACAAGTATAAAATATATGTTAAAATATAAATACATATTAAAAATAAATTAAACTATACATATATTTATACATAAATACATTAGTAGCTGATCTTAGTAGATAATTTTGATATAAAAATAACATTTTTTATTATTATCGTTGGCAGAAACAAGGATTCTAAGATATAGGGACGGTAAGGATGTGCAAGATTTTAAATCCAATCCAAATTAGATCATTTAAAAAAATGGGCCTGCTACACATACAAGCAATAAGGCCTTACAAGTGTTACAAGCCCCCAGCCTACAAACATTCCACACGCGCACTAATTATATTGAATGGAGCGTAACATTCACGCGCTCCCACTCAAACGGTTACGCTTCTCTTCGCGTAAACCGCCCCTTAATGGCAGACTCTTCCACTTCTTCCACTTCTCAAAGCCATTCAGAGAAAACGCAACCCTTCCATTTTCGAGCAACATTCGAAACTCAAGATATACAACTCGTCGCTAACATTCGAAAACTCCATCAACACACCATAAAACTCTCGATCAAGAATCTCCAGAGAAAACAAAGCTATAATACTCAAGGTACGTTACATTACCATTCCTGTATATTTTTCAGATTTCGAACTAGGTTTTACTGTTCTTCTACGTTGTTGTACGTTTTACTGTTCTTCTTGCTCTACGTCTCATTTTACAGTTTATAATGTTCTAGGTTTTACTGTTATTCTTGCTTCTATGTTACACTGTTCTTCTTCGTTCTTGTAGGTGTTACTGTTCTTGTTGTTCTAGTTCTTCTGCTAACTGATTTTTGGGGGTATATTTCGTAGTTTGGTGGGTGTATATGGAGTAATTTGTTGGGTGTATATGGCATAAAATATTGGGTGTATATTTCTGAACTGATATACTGTAATAGTCAGCACTTGCTTATATTTGCTTGTCCATGGGTGTATATTGATTGACCTTGTAATGTTGCTTGATATTGATGCATGTTTGAGTGATACCTGACTGATATATATGGGTATATCTGAATCATATCTATGGGTGTATCCGACTGATATATATGGGTGTATCTACTGATATCTATTGGTGTATCTGACTCATATCTATGGGTGTATCTGAATCATATCTATGGGTGTATCTTACTGATATCTTTGGGTGTATTTTTCATTTCAGAGAAAATGGCAGCGAGAAACCAACCTGGAAGAAATGTAAGAACAAATATATGTCTTACATGAAATCAGTTTTATATAATAGAAATATATCTGACTATAATTTTATTTTTGCTTACAGCAAACCAAAGACCTTAAGTGTGCAACACATTTGTTAAGTGAGAAATTCAGAGACATGAGCGAGGAGAAGAAAACAATTGTTAGGGATTTGGGATTTGGTGGCCTGATGCACATCCCGCCGCTAAGGGTGCATCACCAAATTGTCAGATAGATTTTAAGGATATTGACACTGATTAATGTAAATGTTATATAGTCCTGTAACAAATTGAACACATGCTGTAAAAATTTTCCAATTATAATCTAGTTTATTGTAAAATTTCTTTCAATAATTAAACTCTCTATGCTGTATTCAAAATGTATGAATTATAGGTACTATAGTATGAAGGAAAACATCAAACCAAATATACACACATAACCTGCCATTTTTTACACCCAAAGAAAGTTGAATATACACCCAAAAATCTATCCCCCTGATGCTTTATCCCTAAAATCCTGAACCCTAAACATTTAAAACCTAAACCCTAACCCCTAACCTGTAAACCCTAAAACGTAAACCGTAAACCCTAAAACCCTAAACCCTAATACCTAAAACCCTTAAACCGTTGTAAAAAAAAGTATTTTATAACATAAAAATAAGATTCTGAAGTATATATATGTATATATATGTAAAATGTGAAATACAAGAAAATTCAGAAATACACCCAAAAGAACACTGCTTTTACACCCAAAAGAATACATGCTTTCACTCCTTTGTGTGCTTCTCATCCCTGTTCAGAAGTGGTGATCCAGATAGATTGGAACCCATATATGACGGTCTTCATAGAGATCTACAGAATACACCCAAACACAGACTATAAATACACCCGAAAAAAATTAAATTTACACCTCTGCTGCAGATTTTAAACAAACATTACCTGAAAGCTACTTGTTGTCCACAAGACCAAAATTCAGCAGAAAATCATTTTAATTCCTATCAAATGAGTCTTTAAGCATACCCACGCTTCTCGCACTTCTCTATTAATGTAATTTCTCACATCCTTTTCAATAAAATTTAACTCGCAATGACCCCCGGCAGCCGCAACAAATGATTGGTAAGTTTTGCTTAGTCTAATACCAGCCTCCTCGTTATTCTCTATTGTACGACGAATGGACATGCTTAGTTCCCTGTGCTGTTTGAGATATTTTAGATTTCCATTTTCCCTCTCTGCTACATGTAATCAATTGGTTCTTAATCTCGTTTCCCTTCCTATTTGTGCTCCGAACTCTTGTAGAAAATCCTGCAGCCTTGGCGTAGTTTCTGTAAACTTTTCCAGCATTTTCAAGGGTGGTAAAGGTCATTCCAACCTTGGGAACAAACTGGTCATCAACAACAGAGAGAGGCTGTAGAATACACCATGTCAAAAACTAAAAATACACCCAATCATGTCTGATATAATACACCCGAACCACAACAACTCAACTAAAATGATAATAAAAGCCATAAACTGTAAATACACGGGCTACAGAATACACCATGTCAAAAACTATAAACACACCCAATCGTGTCTGATATAATACACCCGAACCACAACAACTCAATTAAAATAACAGAAAAACCAGTAAACTGTAAATACATCCACACTTTTCTCAAAAATACACCCAAAAAAGTTCTGATCTACACCTTATCGTCTACTATAAATTTCAAAAAATTAATCAGAACTAATACATTACATTCAATCCACAGATTTATCTTCATGCGTTAGTTTGACAGTCAATGTTCACGAATTATTCACCTACACAATGCTATACAAATTACTGCAACAAAATTCATAGTAATTCTATGTAAATCAAACCTCAGGAACTTCGTTAGATTCAAATTCATAATCCACTTTGCTTGGATTCAGCTGACAATCTGAGTTGAATCATCTATTATCTTCAAAACGAGTTCAAACTTTGATTTCAGAAAACAAAAAATCAAATAGAAAACGAAGCTGGAG
This sequence comes from Arachis stenosperma, assembly GCF_014773155.1. Taxonomy (NCBI): domain Eukaryota; kingdom Viridiplantae; phylum Streptophyta; class Magnoliopsida; order Fabales; family Fabaceae; genus Arachis; species Arachis stenosperma. The sequence goes on from NC_080378.1 coordinate 33,106,531, forward strand.
TTACAGAGAGAGAAACTAACGTAAATGACGAAGAAGAAACGAGTGAGAAAGGAGGGAAAAAGAATGATCGAAGAAACCAGGGGAAGCTTCGCCAGAAGAAGAACGAGCAAATCTGCAAATAAGGAAAACGAAGAAGGAAACAAATCTTTTAAATTTGGTAGTTATATATAGCGCGTGTATACGACGTAGCCATTGGAGCGCGTTTTAGGTTTTAGGGTGTTAAGTAACTTGTAAAGCATACAAGTCGTTAGCGCTTGTATGCAGAGCTTTTCTGTTAAAAAAAAACCAATATTAAGTAAAAAATGTGCAAACTAAATTATATCAATTTTATATTTTAATTTTTTTAATCCAAACTATTTAACCGATCTTAAATCAGTATTTAAATCCAGATCCAAATTCATATAAAAAAAATCTAAGTCTTGTTGACACACTCAACCTCTTGATCTTCTCCTTTCTCTTTTTTCTACCACGTTGTTTCTGCCGCCGGCACTTATTGTCTTTGCAGTCAGCACTGGAGGCAGCCAACATCACAGTCTTCGTAGCTGCCACACCACCACAAGCGCATTGCTTCTATGGTTGTTCCTTCATTGCTTCTACTCTTGCTGTTGCTGTGTGCGCCTCTTTGGATCATCGCCGCATCGTTCTGTTCTCCTGTTTGCTATTCTACACCGCCTTTTTTTATTGTGACCCAATTCTATTCTTCTCTGTTCTTTGAGGCTGCGTTTGTTTTTGGACGGAACAGGATATGACACTAAAACAGAGATAATAGAACGAAGACACTAAAAATTATTTTTGCGCATTGTATTTGGATACGATGGACAAAACACTAATGTAATGTCGTGTATTATGTTTGGATAGACATAGACAAAACTAAGATATTATGCGAAATGACTAAAATAGTCATGTAATTCCAAATTTTTTACATCAAGTACAAATTAATTTAATAAAAAATAAGAGTATGTATGAGTATAGAAAATTACAAGAAGAATTGGTCTATGAACTAATAAGATAAAAATGGTATTAAAGTAACAAAATTAAGATAAATAGAGTAACATAAAGTAGAAAAGTGAATTAAGTATCCATTAATACAGCATGCTATAGAGAAGAGAATGAACGATAAAAAAAAATAAATTAATTATCCAGTCAAGTAAGAAATTCTATGAAAAAAGAGAGTATCTAAAAAAAATAACGCAGAGAAAGAAAAACTATAATGTAGAGAAGAAGCTAAAATTAGGAAAAATAAGAAGAGATAATAGTAGAATAATAAAAAATATCTATGGATAGAAAAGAAAAAAATTTTGATAAAAAAATCCGTGTCCACCTTTTTAAATTTTGTATTCATCATTGTCCTTCATAAAAAAATGAACACAAAAATATAAAATAGTGTTTATGTCTTTGCCTCCAAATATATTTTAATCATTCGTTGTTCATGTCTCTATATCTTGTCTCTGAAACAAACGTTAGCTGAAAGCTTGCTTCACATTGCATAGTACTATGATATTTATCGTCGATTAAACTTCCAATCCAAACTTGTATGTAAGCTTTCAAATTTTGTTCTTGAAAATCAAACTGCAATGTGTGAATTTCAGTTTATATTAGAGCAGGTGTGCATTTACTTGTATAATCATGATTTTGTAGTGCAGTGACTGTGAATGACATGTTGTATTCGTTGTGAGTATTATATTTTCTTTTTCTTTTCGTATAGATTGTTATTATGTTCATTTAAAAGCTAGTGTATTGTACTATTGCTTGTTAGACTTTTTGTTTGTTTGTTTGTTTGATACAGTTAAAGTTTAAATTTGGGACGGGGACAGAGAAAAACTAGCATAGATATATGTTACCTATTATACTTATTGTCTTCTTATATTTTTATATTTGTCTAATTAAATTAAAAAGAGTTGACATTGGAAAAAAAAAAAATAAGTTGGCGTTATTAATATTGTTCTTATATTATATGCAGAATCAGATGGCTGATAATAATAGTATTCAGGCAGTAAATATGCCTACTAATATTCAATCATTTTTTTTACTGTCAAAATTTGTAGCAAAAAATTAATTTTAAAATTGAATTTTCGATAAAAGAAATATAGTTTAAAAATTAATTTTAAAATAGATTTTTAGTTAAAAAATCTGGTTTTAAAATTGGTTTACAAAGTAACGGATTTAAAATTGGACTTTTGATACAAAAATATGATTTTAAAACCTAAAACAATATTTTTAGAAAAATTGAATTTAAAACCCAATTTTTGATATTGGTGCTGAATTTACAAACCACAATTTACTGATAAGTATATCGGGTCATACCAAGTAACAACTCACGGTGAGTGAGTGTCGATCCCACAAGAATTAACGAACTAAGCAAGCAATGATCGACTAGTTGTGCTAGTTAGACAAGTTGAAATGAGGGTTTTGATTGTCAAATAGCATAAAAAGCAATGAATTAAGAAAGCAAACAATAAATGGTTGAGAAAACGGTATGAGAATGGAGTTAAAGTTTTGGAGATGTTTAAATGTCCGGATTAATATTCAATGTCAACTATCTTGATTGTGCAATGATTATGTTTATGGAAAATCTCAGGTGATTAAATTCCTATTCCTACGCAATCCAATCTCCTCTAATGCACCCAACCATCAATCTCTTGATCACTAAATTGCATTAGAATGTGAAGTTCAAATTTCGATTTCTATACCACACAACCCTAAGAACCCAAAAGCATAATGCAGTTATGTGTCACGTGTAACACCCTAATATTCAAATCCTTATGCTCGAGTCATAAGTCAATGATATTACGGTGGTATGACTCTCGGGTGGATTTTTAATACGTAATTATAAGTATATTTGAAGGGAATATTAATTGAGAAGCCTGAAAAGAGTAAAAATAAAATCGCGAAGACGTATCACTCACGTTTCAACAATAAAAAGATAGACCTTGAAGTCGAAAGCGACATACGGATAAAGGCATAAAGGAAAATTAAGAGATAGACAACAGAGGGATATATATAACATAAGCAAATAGCCACTAGTCGCGACCCGCGAAGTTTAGGCCGGCTAGGGTATAGTATGAAAGTAGTTGACAACAATATCTCCTAATCTCTCCCAAAAGAAACATAAGAGCCTCTATAGACAAATTCAAAAGAGTTCAATACATAATATAATCTTTTCAAAATAAAGGTGGATGGATTCTAAACAAAATATGAAGTAGAGAATATAAGGATCTTCACCATCTCTCAGACGAACCACAGCTCACTGCTGAGCACCTGGACCTGTATATGAAAAACAAGAGATATATACGGAATGAGAACCCTCGACCCATGGGTTCCCAGCACGGTAAAAGTGCCAAATAAATACAATGCACTGAAATAAAAACTCACTAAGCATTCACCTTATATTCTCGCTAATTCATAAATAGGCAACTGTCATAAGGAAAAGCTAAATCTAACTCATATTTCTCATGCTTCCCAACTTTCTAACTCTCCCACGAATCAGAATCAGAATGATAAACAAAACCATCATTAGTTGTTCTGTCTCAACAATTCTATATCAATACATCATATCCTCATCTGGAGCAAGTGAATTCACTTCACTGCATCTACCCAGGGAGCTCAAATTATCTCATTCAATAATCATCATCATTAATCAATCACATCATCAATTCATCTCATCAAGAACAGTCCTCAGCATCTACCGACACCAGCATGAGGGACCTCTCAGTTGTACAAATACAAGCAATACAGACAAGTAATGCATAATTAAGGTACAAGTAGAACAAGTAGCACAAAATCAGGTAATATAGCATATATGATATAACAATTCATAACAAATAGGCAAACCCAAACAATTCAAACATATGCAAATGATGAATGCCTGCCCTCTGACTGATGATATCATCTGTCGGTTATATAGCCAACCCGACAAGTCCTGGTAGCTAACCATTGGACTGCCCCTCTATCGTGCATCCCCAACTCGAGTTATTCTCGATCATAAACATGATCATAATCATAATCATACAACACGCACACTGGTGTTTATCCACGGGGGCGAGCTCATCCGGAACTTTCATTGTAACATTCCATATTTTTTTTACTACCCTACCCTCAAAATTTATCAAAATACCTAAACTACCCTTTACCCCTTTTCTAAACCCTAACCCTCTATTAACACACACACACCCTACTGAGAATGAAAGAAAGAAAAATAGCGAGGAAAAATAGAGAGGCTGAGGATCGGAAAGAAGAAGAGAGGAGAGGAAGGGATGGCGCCGGCGGGGCTGGCAGCCGCCGTCGCCGTCGTTGTCGTGGATTAGGAAGAGAGAGGGAGAAGGAGATCGAAACAGGGAATGCGGGAAGGAGAAAGGAAGAAGCGCGAAAGAGGAGGTGATGTCCCGCGGTCCTCGCCGTCGCCCCTGGAGACTGTCCCTGCTGCAGCCAAAGCTTCCACTGCCGTCGTCGAGGACTCCATCGCCACCACAAGAAGCCACCGCATGTGAAAGAGAAATACAGGACACACAGAACAGAAGAAGGGGACGGCATCTCGTCGCTGCCGAGCCTTATCGTTGCCGCTTGATAGGGAGTTTTGTCGTCACCGTCACGGTTGCGGGTATGGGGGTTCGAAGAGAGAAAGAGGAGCTCACAGAGGAGAGAGAAACGCAATGGTGAGAGAGAAGAAAGTCTCACGAGGTGGGGGAGCTGGTACGCTTCCGCCATTGTTGCAAGCTGCGCCACCGCGCCTTTGGTCACTGAGAATCGCGCTGACGTCGCCGGAAATTCTGCAAGTTTGCCCTGGCTCTGCTTTGCTTCTGCCGGTTCTGTACTTGCCGGTGGGGTCACCGGAGCTGCTGATGCAACATCTTCTTATTTCTTTTGTGAGGATTGAAGTTGTTGCTACTATCCCGGTCCAAATTTCGTGCTCTTTCATTTCATTCTACTTCAACCTTTCTCACCTTTTATCTTGGCACTCTGCTTTGGTCTCTTCGGTTCTTTGGGACCAATTTGTGAGTAGGCTTTACATTTATAATTATTTGGATTTGAATCTATAATTATTTTGATATGGGGTTCTCTAAACTTATAATTATACTTACAAATATTATTATCAAAGAATTTTAAATTAGATTGAACAATCAATTTATTAGAACTAAATATTTATCCTCGTTAAGCTAATTTTAATATGAATATGAGGCTATATGTTTTATGAGATTACAAGCATGTTTGATGAAGCTTTATATTATTTTAAAATATTCAATTTTACTCGAATATGTATTTTGTGAAGCATTGAAGTATTCGTTAGTACTTATTTTAAAATTGGGCAATGTTTGAAATGCCTTAAGATTAAGAAAGTATGATTGAAAAAGATTTGAATGAAAAAGTATTATTTGATTTGATTTGATTTGATATCTTATATGTTTGAAAGACCGAAGAATTTGTTATATTTAAAAAGTATATGTTTTGAATTGGTTTAGGAGGCTCATATTAGAAAATCGTAGTTAACGGCGATTATGGCGTTAACCTAGATGCATCTGGCTCAGACCTCAGCTAGCAAGGGCATTGCTAGCCTAACGTGTAGGCCACACGTTGGATATGTTATTCCGTATGGACACACGAGAGGAAAGGGCTAACCTTAGAGGTGGAGCTGCTCAAGTGTGGACTATTTGATTTGATTTCTATATGAGAACTCCCTTATTGATTCACTCATTCATATAAATTATTATTTTCTAACTAAAATTATTTTTATAATAATGTTTATATGGTCTCATGTGAATTATAGATGTATTGTTGATGCACGAAAACTTGTCTCTCAACAAATTTCCCTTCGGCAAGTATATTGAATTATCGTCAAGTAAAAACTCACAATAGAGTGAGGTCGAATCCCACAGGGATTGATTGGTCAAGCAACTTTAGTTGGAAGAGTATGCTAGTTGAGCTAAATAGAGTATAGTTGAGAGTTGCAGAAAATTAAATGGCGGGAAAGTAAATCGTAGAAAATAAAGTGTAGAATCTTAAAGGGGAATTTGGGGAAATGAGCATGGAAATATATGGCAAAAAGTAAGGAGAATGGGTAAGATCAGAAATAGGGAATTCATTGGGCTCAGAATATGCTGTATTCTCCGGATCAAATTCATTTTCATCTTTTCCTCAATCAAAGCATCTATTGATCTCCTTGGCAATCTTAAGTGATTGGGTTCCAATTCCTTGGCAACCCAATCTCTCTAAGCTTGAACAATTGCCCAATTCCTTGATTTAATTGCTCATGGGAAGAGATGAAGTGTGGTCACTGATTATACCACATGTATTTCCAAATCAAAGTGTTGGGAGGATTACATGTCACTATATCTTTCCAGACCCCAATTTGGTCCAACATGAGAAAGTATTTCTAGCATGATCTCCTCATCCCTTTTCCAAGACTCAGAGAAGATCCAATTATGGAGAGTTTCTTTTCCAAGACAACTAACCAATTGAATTAAGATCAAAAGCTTTCTAGTAAATCAAAAGAGAAGAAAGAAGAAGAAGAATGAAAACTATAATTGATCCATCAAATTACAACAGAGCTCCCTAACCCAATGAAAGGGATTTAGTTGTTCATAGCTCTGGAAATGGAAAATGGCAGAAAAGAATACATGCTTAGCTAAAAGTGCAGAAAAGTAAATATACAGAGGGTAGTTCTCCAAAGTGCCAAGCTTCTGTATAGTTCAAAACTACTCCTATATATACTATTTCTCTTGATCTTCTAGTGAGTTCTTCAAGTCTTGGATGTGGGCCTTAGATCTTGAGTTGAAGCAGTTACAATTTTTAGTGGGCTCAGCTTGCAGAAAAGTCTGAATTAGGCATGGGCGTTAGTGAAGTTAATGTTAAGTGAAATTGTGGGTTCGAGAACGTTAGTGGTAATCACCTTTTTTACTAACGTTCCAACCCCATATAGTCCACGTTAGCTTCAACGTTAGTGGCACTAACGTGACCACTAACGTTGCCTTATGAACCTTCGCAAGCGTTATTGGGACTCATCTTTCCCAATAACGTTGTCTTGTGCCCCTTGTCCCTACGTTAGAGTTCACGTTAGTGTAACTAACATGGCTCTTAACGTGGGCATGCCTCATCTTCGAGAGCGTTAGTGACACTTACCTTTGTCACTAACGCTCCAAGTGCCCCTACTCTCCATGTTAGAGCTCACGTTAACTAAGTTAACGTGGCCACTAACGTGGTAGTGAATACCATCTCCAACGTTAGTGACAAAGGTGAGTGTCACTAACATTGGCTCATCAATCTTAGCTCCACGTTAACTTTCACGTTAGTGGTCTTAACGTGACCACTAACGTGGGCAATGCTAGTTTGATCCAACATTAGTGGCAAAGGTGAGTGTCACTAACATTGGCATTGTTCCTCTCTTCCACGTTAGAGTTCACGTTAACTAAGTTAACGTGACTCTTAACGTGGCTCATTGCCAATTCTTGGAGCGTTAGTGGTGTTCACGTTTACCACTAATGCTGGAGCTCTCTTTATTTCCACGTTAACTACCACGTTAACCTAGTTAACGTGGCAATTAACGTGGGCTTATGATGGCTTCGCAGGCATTATTGGTGATCACTTTTTTCATTAACGTTGCAAGCTCATTCCCATTCCACGTTAGTGATCACGTTAACTAGGTTAACGTGATGACTAACGTGGTTCTTCCTTTGCTTCCTTTGTCCTGAAATCAAGCAAATAAAGTGCATCAAAGCTCTAGCCAAAGTCATAAGATTATGCATCATCAATTTGTCATTCAATTCTCGCAAAATCCTCATGAAATCATGTAAAATCCACAATAGTTGCTTGAATCAAGGTGTGAGTGTATTTTCATCAAAAACTTGCCTTATTCTCTAAGAAAATGCATGAAACTGCCCTAAAATAGTAAAGAAAAGGTCAGTGAAACTGGCCTAGATGCCCTGACATCAATTGTCTAGTCACTGAGTTGCAAAACTCATTCCGTTTTTTTAAAAAATATTTTCAGGAATAAATACTTGAATATGTGAGCCCTTCTATTCAAGAATTATGATCTGCAATGGGTATCTGTTCCTTGTTGAGTTCCTAGACGCTGTATGCTCTATATGTCATAGGCAGGATTCAACCATTCTTAATTATTTTAAGTTTTGTTAAAAATGTATAACTATTTATTTTAGAACTTGTAAATTATTCAAAATCTTTGTAACTTTCTTATTTAATTTATATTTGAGTCTGATAGGCTTGCTAGGGAACTATTTTCCCGACCCATTGCATCTACCTAAGGAAATCCGAGACTCCGATAGTTTCAATCTCAAATCATACTCGACTGAGAGTAAGTGGGGGCTAACCACTGCATCTACCCCATGAGTCTCAAAAGCTCAACCTAAAGCGAGTGGAATCACCACTACTGCCATTACTACCCAGGAATCATAATCTCTGACCCGAAACAAGTGGGACGAACCACAACCCTTGCTACTACCCAGGCATCACAATCTCTGACCCAGAGCAAGTGGGATGAACCATAACCCTTGCATCTACCCGGGGAGCCTCTATACTAACCAACCTGGAGCAAGTGGGATGCAACTACAATCCTTGCATCTACCCAGGAGGTACGTTCTCATATACCCAGGAGGAACCAAGGAGGGGATCCTAACCTCACACCATCTCGCTAGTGCGATTGTACAATACCAGGAGGGACAAGGAAATGGATCCTCACCTTCCTTCATCTCTCTGGGGTCACACTTCTGAGAAAAATTGCTCAAGATAAAGCAATCATTCAAAGCCATATTTCTATTTCTAGCCATAAATCAATATTTATCATAGCCATCCGGCTCATGGCATAACCCATGACCAGCCAGTAATCATTATCAAATACAGCCCTTTAGCTCACAGCATACACCGCACTTCCATCATCACCCTCAATAACTCATACAGTCATCATTAATCATAACTTATGATTAATCTCACTTACTTCATCCACAAGTTAACACATGTCCTAGCTTCATTTCATTACTAGGCATACTATAAAGATTTAGGACATAAAGGGTGAGAATGGAGACTTAGAAGTCTAAAATTTGGCTTTGAAAACTCAAAAAAATCAACCTTGGGGTGAAAACAGGGTCATGCGTGCGCGTCGCCCACGCGCATGCATGGAAAGCCATAAGTTACAATGACATGTATGCGTCACCCACGCGTACGCGTGGATGGGAGAAAAGCCAAGGGACACCTGCGCGTCAGCTACGCATACGCGTGGGTGCGTTTTGTGCCCCACGCACAAAACCAGCTCGATGCTCGAACAACTCTTGGGAATTTGGCTGGGCAATTGGTGCAGCACATCGACGCGTACACGTGGACCATGCGCACGCGTGGGGAGTGAAAATTTGAAAACGACGCGTGCGGGTCGGCCACGCTTACGCGTGGGAGTGCGTTCTGCCAAAAATTTTACTAAGTTAAAAATCTGCAGAAATCACAGTTTCAAACCCTAAATTTCTAACACACATAACTTCTACAAAAATCCTTTTTTCAACCGTTTCTGAACCGTTGGAAAGATCGTTGAATAAACTTTCATAAAATTCCAATTTTGAAGAATTTCAAACTCCGTGGACCGAGTTACAGACCGCCAAAGTTGGTCAAAAATCAGCTTTTACCCAAACATAGGAATCACCAATTTTTCCAATATTCCCAAGCCAACTTCATTTCCACTCATCCGAATGACCACAACCTAATCACATTCACATAATTACACTCAACTAAAACCAAATCTACCTTATCTATACAATTTCACCCAAAACCATCAAATTTCACTCTTCAATTTCTCAAACCATATTATTCAATAACCAAACCAATTATTCACACATTCAATATCTAAAATCCTTCCAATTACTCATGTCATCACACAATACACATGTCAAATTATCTAACTTACCTCTTCCGTCCTCTGGCCCAAATTCACAATATAAATGTATACTCCACAAACCAATACTCATTATCCAATTCATCATATTCTCAACACACCAAACATACAAATTCACACAATTCTCAACCCAAATCATTAATTTACATTACATATCAACTATGCATATTAGCACCAACCATTCACACAATCCAAACTTAATCCTACGGGCATCTAGCCTAGGAATTCTCATCACACCACATGGTACTTAAATAAAACTTAAACTGTACCTCTTGTAGCCAAAATAATTGATCCTCTTCTTTGGAAGTCTCCACCAACCTTAGCTCCAAGCCTCACTAAAGCTCCTCAAGCAACACCAATCTCCCAATTATGCACCGAAATCACCAAATACACTAACATAACCAATTTTACATATATAAATTAATCTAGGGTTCATGAAATTGATAAATCATAAGGGTTGAAGGGTTTCTTACCTTAACCCACTGAAGTTTGTGATGAATATCACCCATGGCTCATACTAGAGCACTCCTAAACAACCAAAATCACAAGGTTTTCTCAAAACCCAAACCAAATTCGAATTTAAAGAGGAAAACAAAAAATGGGCAGAGCGACGCGTGACTGCAAACGGCTCGTCAATCGGAGCTCCGTAGCTCAAGTTATGGTGATTTGAAGATCAAAGAGAGTTAGGGTTTCTCTCTTCTTCCTCCCTTTACCATAGCTGCGCCCCACACCCTTTCTTTAGGGTAAAATAAGTTGAAATGCTCATAACTAATGTTTATATATACTGGATCTTGGACCCACTTAGGCCCGGTTCACTTATTTTTGTCTGTTAGCCCAATTTTGGGCCAAAACCTTTAAGATTAGCGCTCTAAATCGCACTTTAAATATTTCTACCTTCCTTAAATGATAATTCCTAATTTCTTAAACTCATTTACTTATAATCAATTTTCTCAGCTGCAGTATCAGACAGATCTCAGCCGGTACTACCGGTCAAAATTTTAGTGCGTATTTTTACGCAGAAACTTATGTTTTTCTATTCAGAAAAATTCACTGAATCCAACTATCATATTTAAATTACCAAATTATGATTGCTAAATTTTCTGACCATATTTGCTCCTATTTAATTTATTATTTAATAAATTACGGTTTGACCGGGTTTTACATCACGTACTACACTAAGTCCAGATAATAAGGAATTATGAGAGATTGGTTTCAAGTTGTAATTCTAATGATATAACATTTTCAAGACTCAAATAGAATTCAAGTTGCATTAGAGTTGTTTCCCAATAATCACTAATTCTTAGGATAAAGAACGAAACCAATTCTTAAACAATAATCAAAGCATTAATCAAGAGTAGAAGAACAAGTATTTATTAATCCATTCAAGTAAACAGAGCTCCTAACCTTAACAATTGAGGTTTTAGTAGCTCATGGTATAAAAAATTCTAGCAGAGAAAAGCGTAAAAAGTGCGGAATGAAAATTAGGAGATGAGATATCCCCGCGTGGGCGGATCTTAAAAATAGTCCTAATTAAAATTGATTTAAAACTTAAATAAAATCCTAAGAGATCTTTTCTAATAGTCATGTAATTTACAAAATCAAATATCCACAACCCTTGTTGATTTGTTTCATTATAACGTGTGGTCCCCATTCTTGTGTACGCACTCGGCGCTAAATGCCAGGTACTGCGTGTTTAGCGCCACCTAGGTAGCAAAGGTTGCATGCGAAATATGGGCTTGGAAACTAAATGCGAGTGGCTGGGCGTTTAGCGCACAGGTCTCCTAAATTGAGGCACGAATTACGAAGTTTTGGACACTTAACACTGGGTCGTGGCGTTTAGCGCCAGGCATCCAGAGGGGAATGGTCTTTGTTTAAGCCTTTATAGTCGTGCGTGTGGACGATCTCCTTTTCTACTCCAATGATGTGTACGCATGAGCCTCATTTGCTTCTTCATCAGAATACTATCTAAAATCAGTCAAAAGGCACAAAACTCAAAGTAACATCCAATGAGGAATAATCTACTAAAATTTTCTAACAATTCAATAGAAAACCATGTGAATCACATAAAAAAGATACAAATAATACTCACGCATTAGATACAAAAATCTAATTTTAAAATTGGATTTTTTAAAAAACTGGATTTGAAACCACAAAACGAATTCTGAAGTGGATGCAGTTTGAATTTTTTAAAATCGAAACCATGCCCATCGCTAGGGGTGGGAGCTAAGCCATTATTTTTGAACAGGCTAAAATTTTCCGATAAAAAGAAAATAACAGTCATAAAGAGAAATTGTTAGAAATCATATTTGAAGAATTAAATTGTTTTAAAAATTTTGAAAATGTATTGTTAAAAAACTCTTATGTATTTTAAATATATTTTGTATTGTATATATGTATATATAATAAATTAAAAAATATGATAATAAAAAGGGTTAAGTACGACTTTGATATCTAAGATTTAGCTTGAAAATCAAAATCGTCCTTGAGGTTTTTTTTTAGTTTAAATTCATCCCTAAGGTTCAATTTAGTTTTGTAATCATCATTTTCCTAATTTTTGGACAAAAATACTCTCATCTACTTTACTCTTATTTAGCCCCACACAAATATTATAGACTTATACACTTAGGAAATACCAAAAAAAAAAAGAGAGAAAGAAGACATAGGGAGGAGGGATTGAAGAAGACATGGGAACGAAGAAGAAGAAGAAAAGAAGTTGTCCGATGAAATGCAAGCCACTGGTGATTTCCTAAGCGCTGTTGCTGGATACACTTAGATCTATCCCTCCTTATCTTCTTCTGCCGCTCTCTTTCCCCTCCAACCACTACTGCATTGATGCGTGAGCATCTTGTACCCTTTCTTCACTTTGTACCCTTTCTTCACTTATTTTCTATTAATTTTCAGTTAGTATTTATTAAGTTTTACTATATTTTAGTGCAAAAATTCTCTTTGGATGCTACTTTGAGTTGTTTTAGTGTTTTTATAATTTCAGGTAAAATTCAGATCAGTTAGGCAGAGTTTGGAGTAAAAAGAGAAGATTTGAAGCCACCCCTCCTTGGGCATTAAACGCTAAGCTGGCATTTGGTGCCAGCACTCAGAAATGCCAAGGGAGCTTGCTGTCTTTTTGGGCGCTAAACGTCCAGCTAGCGTTTAGCGCCAGGTAGTCTGAACCAAATCCACCCTTTTGGAGCATCTCTAGTTAGATTTAGCCTTTATTAATTATCTTATCTTTTATTTTTATAATTTTTATTTACAAATAATATCTTTCAGTTTCAGGATTATTATTTTATTTTATTTTCAAATCAAATTAGGTTAGATATAAAAGGGAAAAGATTCACCCTAGATTCGGATCTTCTCTCTTTTGCACTTTTCAGAACCCGTTTTCTCCGTAAGTCATGAGCCACTAAACCTCTTTGGTTAAGGTTAGGAGATCTATTTATTTCTATGGATTAAGACTATTATTCTTCTATTTTAATCAATGTACTGATTCGATTTCAAGGATTACTTTCGTTCTTAATTTCGTGAATCTGAGTGGAACGAAAGTATGACCCTTATTCTAGATGTGTTATTGTGACCCTTTGGAGAGGTCCATTGACGTGGCGGAAATTGGCAAATTAAGCAATTAATGTAAGAGATACGTTGCAAGTACAGTTCTTAACCAACAAAAATCCGCTCATCAATTTAGAAGGGTTGTCACAAAATTAGAATAAAAATATTGGGAGTATGAGTCATAGGTCGTCTCTGATAAACCCCATTTGTAGGGTTTATCTTGTATTGATTTTTGGGGATTTTATCACCTTTTACCCACATTTATTCAATAAAATAGCATGGTTTTGTATATTCTCCTTTAATTGTGTTTAAGAGTGAAAACATGCTTTTTAGGTCTTAAAATAGCTAAATTTAATTTACCTTTGATCCCATTAGATGCCTTGATATGTTTGTTAAGTGATTTCAGATTTAGGAGGCAAAGATCGGATAAAGGGAGTAGAGGAAAAGCATGTAAAAATGGAGAACTCATGAAGAAATGAACGAATCGCAAAAGCTGTCAAGCCGACCTCTTCGCACTTAATCGGCCATAACTTGAGCTACAGAGGTCCAAATGATGCGGTTCAAGTTGGGTTGGAAAGCTAACATCGGGGCTTCGAAACGATATAAGATTTGCCATAGTTGCATCGTGCATAGGGGCGCGCACGCGCATGGTGCACGGACGCGCCGATGGTGCATGTCACTTTTTAAAATGCAACTCGTGGCCAGCGAATTCAAAAGCCTTGTGGGCCCAATCCAACTCATTTCTGATGCTATTTAAGCCAAGGATTGAAGAGGAATGGAGAAGTTAGTTACCATTAGTCATAGTTTAGCTTAGTTTTGGAGGGAAAGTTAGTTTTAGAGAGAGAAGCTCTCACTTCTCTCTAGGATTAGGATTAGGATTAGGTTTAGTTCTTAAATCTAGATTTAGATTCATGCTTTCTTCTATTTCTACCTCTCAATTCCTTGTTATTACATTCATCATTCTTCTATTCTTTTGTTGTAATTTCTTTTATGTTGTTCTTATACTTTGTTGTAGATCCACTCTTGTTCCTTCCATTTTCTTTCAATTCAATCAAGGTAATTCATAATAAATGTGTTTCTTTTAATTGTTGTTGTTAAGTCCTTTCAATAATTGTTGTTAGATTTCATTCTTGTTGTCAATTTACTATGCTTTTCTTTTGTGCCTTCCAAGTGTTTGATGAAATGCTTGGTTGGATTTTAGTGTAGCTTTTGTACTATGCTTTTCTTTTGTGCTTTCCAAGTGTTTGATGAAATGCTTGGTTGGATTTTAGTGTAGCTTTTGTTCCTCTTGGCCTTGGTAGAGTAATTAGTGACTCTTGAGTTATCTAATTCCTTTGTTGATTGATAATTAGAAGTTGCTAATTGATTTGAATGCCTCTAAAGCTAGTCTTTCCTTTAGGAGTTGATTAGGACTTGAGGAATCAAATTGATTTATCCACTTGACTTTCCTCCATGGTTAGAGGTTGACTAGGTGGGAGCAATGGACAATTTGTGATGACAATTGAGGAGGATAACTAGGATAGGACTTCTAGTTCTCATATCTTGCCAAGAGCTTCGTTACTTGTTAGTTTATTTTCTTTTCCATTTATATTTCTTGTCTAAAATCTCAAAAACCCTAAAATAACTCACAACCAATAACAAGACACTTTATTGTAATTCCTAGGGAGAACGACCCGAGGTTTGAATACTTCGGTTTATAAATTTTAGGGGTTTGTACTAGTGACAAACAACTTTTTGTATGAAAGGATTATTGATTGGTTTAGAAACTATACTTGCAACGAGAATTCATTTGTGAAATTCTATACCATCAAAAATCCAATCATCAAAATGGCGCCGTTGCCGGGGAATTGCAATGGTGTTATGTTATTGGTTATTGTACATATGTGAATAGTGTGAATATCTTGCTTTTTGCTTTATTTGCTAGTTGTAGAATTTTGTTTCTCTTGATTTCTATTAGCTTTTGAATTTTATTTTCTCTTTTCATTATGAATTCTCACTTTGGCTATGAGTGGAGTTACAACTATGTTGTAGGTAATGGGAACTTTGATGAGAATGTGTATCAAGAATGGGATAATCAAAGGTGGGAAGAGCCATATGCTTATGATCAATCCTCATGGCAACAACCCCCACCAATTCACTATGAAGAAGAGCTATTCTATGATGTATACCAATCAAATGGCTATGGTGAATCTCCTTATGATTTTCAAGAACCACCACCATATGCCTATGAGTCATATCCTCAACATGAACCTCAACCACACTCACAAGCCTATTTTCAACAAACACCTCCATATGACCATGATCATTACCCACCATACCAACCTCCTTTTGAACCATATGAGCCATACATGGAGCCACAATTCCAAGATTACTACTCCCAAGAACCACCTCAATACACACCACCACTTTACCAAGAAGAACCATGGTGCACGAAATTGTGATCACTACTTTTCACAACTCAAATAATCCCCGGTAATGAATCCAAAAACTTGGTGCTCAATACCATGGTATAAACATAATTTCACAACTTCGCACAACTAACCAGCAAGTGCACTGGGTCGTCCAAGTAATAAACCTTACGCGAGTAAGGGTCGATCCCACGGAGATTGTTGGTATGAAGCAAGCTATGGTCACCTAGTAAATCTCAGTCAGGCATATTCAAATGGTTATGGATGATATATGAATAAAACATAAAGATAGAGATACTTATGTAATTCATTGGTGAGAACTTCAGATAAGCGAATGGAGATGCTTTGTCCCTTCCGTCTCTCAGCTTTCCTACTGTCTTCATCCAATCCTTCTTACTCCTTTCCATGGCAAGCTGTATGTTGGGCATCACCGTTGTCAGTGGCTACAATCCCGTCCTCTCAGTGAAAATGTTCAACGCACCCTGTCACGGCACGGCTAATCATCTGTTGGTTCTCAATCAGGTTGGAATAGAATCCATTGATTCTTTTGCGTCTGTCACTAACGCCCAGCCTTCAGGAGTTTGAAGCTCGTCATAGTCATTCAATCATTGGATCCTACTCAGAATACCACAGACAAGGTTTAGACCTTCCAGATTCTCTTGAATGCCGCCATCAATTCTAGCTTATACCACGAAGATTTCGGTTAAAGAACCCAAGAGATAAACATTCAAGCCTTGTTTGCTTGTAGAACCGGAGTGGTTGTCAGGCACGCGTTCATAAGTGAGAATGATGATGAGCGTCACATAATCATCACATTCATCAAGTTCTTGAGTGCGAATGAATATCTTGGAATAAGAACAAGCTGAATTGAATAGAAGAACAATAGTAATTGCATTAATACTCGAGGTACAGCAGAGCTCCACACCTTAATCTATGGTGTGTAGAAACTCCACCGTTGAAAATACATACGAACAAGGTCTAGGCATGGCCGAATGGCCAGCCTCCCAATACATGATCAAAAGACTCAAAATGATCAAGGATCCAAAGATTCAAAGATCTAAAGATGATCTAAGATCCCAAGATGAAAATACAATAGCAAAAGGTCTTATTTATAAAGAACTAGTAGCCTAAGGTTTACAGAAATGAGTAAATGACAGAAAAATCCACTTCCGGGCCCAGTTGGTGTGTGCTTGGGCTGAGCATTGAAGCATTTTCGTTTAGAGACTCTTCTTGGAGTTAAACGCCAGCTTTTGTGCCAGATTGGGCGTTTAACTCCCATTCTTGTGCCAGTTCCGGCGTTTAACGCCGGGCAGTTTTGAGCTGATTTGAAACACCGGTTTGGACCATCAAATCTTGGGCAAAGTAGAGACTATTATAGATTTCTGGAAAGCCCAGGATGTCTACTTTCCAACGCCATTGAGAGCGCGCCAATTGGGCTTCTGTAGCTCCAGAAAATCCACTTCGAGTGCAGGGAGGTCAGAATCCAACAGCATCTGCTGTCCTTTTCAGTCTCTGAATCAGATTTTTGCTCAAGTCCCTCAATTTCAGCCAGAAAATACCTGAAATCACAGAAAAACACACAAACTCATAGTAAAGTCCAGAAAGGTGAATTTTAACTAAAAACTAATAAAAATATAATAAAAACTAACTAAAACATACTAAAAACATACTAAAAACAATGCCAAAAAGCGTACAAATTATCCGCTCATCACAACACCAAACTTAAATTGTTGCTTGTCCCCAAGCAACTGAAAATCAAACAGGATAAAAAGAAGAGAATATGCAATGAATTCCAAAAACATCTATGAAGATCAGTATTAATTAGATGAGCGGAGCTTTTAGCTTTCTGCCTCTGAATAGTTTTGGCATCTCACTTTATCCTTTGAAATTCAGAATGATTGGCTACTATAGGAACTTAGAATCCAGATAGTGTTATTGATTCTCCTAGTTAAGTATGATGATTCTTGAACACAGCTACTTTATGAGTCTTGGCCGTGGCCCAAAGCACTCTGTCTTCCAGTATTACCACCGGATACATACATGCCACAGACACATAATTGGGTGAACCTTTTCAGATTGTGACTCAGCTTTGCTAGAGTCCCCAATTAGAGGTGTCCAGGGTTCTTAAGCACACTTTTTTTGCCTTGGATCACAACTTTATTTCTTTCTTTTTCTTTTTCTCTTTCTCTTTTTTTTTTTCATTTTTTTTCTTTTTTTTCTTCTTTCTTTTTTTTTCGCTTCTTTTTTTTCTTTTTTTTTTGTTTTGTTGTATTCACTGCTTTTTCTTGCTTCAAGAATCATTTTTATGATTTTTCAGATCCTCAATAACATGTCTCCTTTTTCATTATTCTTTCAAGAGCCAACATTCATGAACCACAAATTCAAAAGACATATGCACTGTTTAAGCATACATTCAGAAAACAAAAGTATTGCCACCACATCAAAATAATTAATCTGTTATAAAATTTAAAATTCATGCAATTCTTCTCTTTTTCAATTAAGAACATTTTTCATTTAAGAAAGGTGATGGATTCATAGGACATTCATAACTTTAAGGCATAGACACTAAGACACTAATGATCACAAGACACAAACATAGATAAACATAAGCATGATTTTTCGAAAAACAGGAAAATAAAGAACAAGGAAATCAAAGAACGGGTCCATCTTAGTGATGGCGGCTTGTTCTTCCTCTTGAAGATCTTATGGAGTGCTTGAGCTCCTCAATGTTTCTTCCTTGTCTTTGTTGCTCCTCTCTCATGATTCTTTGATCTTCTCTAATTTCATGGAGGAGGATGGAATGTTCTTGGTGCTCCACCCTTAGTTGTCCCATGTTGGAACTCAATTCTCCTAGGGAGGTGTTGATTTGCTCCCAATAGTTTTGTGGAGGAAAGTGCATCTCTTGAGGTATCTCAGGGATTTCATGAGGAGGAATTTCCTCATGCTTGCTCCATCCTTTTCTTAGTGATGGGCTTGAGGTCATGCCTTCTCAGTTGAACCGGCTTCCCTTTTGAGTTTCTCTTCCATTGAGCGCCCTCTTCACAAATGTTTATGAGGACTTGGTCCACCCTTTGATCAAAGTTGACCCTTTTTGAGTTTGAAAGGGACCTCGGGGATCACCTTCTTCAAGGCCATAACTTCATAGAAGTGGTCTTGATGCACCCTTGAGATGAATCTCTCCATCTCCCATGACTCGGAGGTGGAAGCTTTTGCCTTCCCTTTCCTCTTTCTAGATGTTTTTCCGGCCTTGGATGCCATAAATGGTTATGGAAAAACAAAAAGCAATGCTTTTTCCACACCAAACTTAAAAGGTTTGCTCGTCCTCGAACAAAAGAAGAAAGAAGAGAGTAGAAGAAGAAGAAATAGAGGAGATGGAGATGGCTTTGTGGTTCGGCCAAAGGGGGAGAAGTAGTGTTTAGATTGTGTGAAAATGAAGGAGTGAAGATGGGTTTATATAGGGGTGGAGAGAGGGGTAGGGTTCGGCTATGGGAGGGTGGGTTTGGGAGGGAAAGTGGTTTAAATTTGAATGGTGATGTAGGTGGGGTTTTATGAAGGATGGATGTGAATGGTGAAGAGAAAGATGGGATTTGATAGGTGAAGGGTTTTTGGGGAAGAGGTGTTGAGGTGATTAGTGAATGGTGAAGAAGAAGAGAGTGGGTGGTAGGGTAGGTGGGGATCCTGTGGGGTCCACAGATCCTGAGGTGTCAAGGAAAAGTCATCCCTGCACCAATTGGCGAGCAAAATTGCTCTTTGTGCCAATTCTGGCGTTAAACGTCGGGCTGGTGCCCATTTCTGGTGTTTAACTCCAGCTTCTTGCCCTTTCCTGGCGTTTAACGCCAGTCTGGTGCCCCTTTCTGGCGTTAAACGCCCAGAATGGTGCCAGACTGGGCGTTAAACGCCCATTTGCTAGCTTCACTGGCGTTTAAATGCCAGCAAGTTCTCCTCCAGGGTGTGCTATTTTTCTTTCTGTTTTCCATTCTATTTTTTGCTTTTTCAATTGATTTTGTGACTTCCCATGATCATCAACCTACAGAAAACATAAAATAACAAAGGGAAATAGATTAAACATAACATTGGGTTGCCTCCCAACAAGCGCTTCTTTAATGTCAGTAGCTTGACAGAGGGCTCTCATGGAGCCTCACAGATACTCAGAGCAATGTTGGAACCTCCCAACACCAAACTTAGCGTTTGAATGTGGGGGTTCAACACCAACTTAGAAGTTGGTTGTGGCCTCCCAACACCAAACTTAGAGTTTGACTGTGGGGACTCTGTTTGACTCTGTTTTGAGAGAAGCTCTTCATGCTTCCTCTCCATGGTGACAGAGGGATATCCTTGAGCCTTAAACACAAAGGATTTTTCATTCACTTGAATGATCAATTCTCCTCTGTCCACATCAATCACAGCCTTTGCTGTGGCTAGAAAGGGTCTGCCAAGGATGATGGATTCATCCATGCACTTCCCAGTCTCTAGGACTATGAAATCAGCAGGGATGTAATGGTCTTCAATCTTCACCAGAACATCCTCTACAAGTCCATAAGCTTGTTTTCTTGAATTGTCTGCCATCTCTAGTGAGATTCTTGCAGCTTGCACCTCAAAGATCCCTAGCTTCTCCATTACAGAGAGAGGCATGAGGTTTATACTTGACCCTAAGTCACACAGAGCCTTCTTAAAGGTCATGGTGCCTATGGTACAAGGTATTGAAAACTTCCCAGGATCTTGTCTCTTTTGAGGTAATCTCTGCCTAGACAAGTCATCCAGTTCTTTGGTGAGCAAAGGAGGTTCGTTCTCCCAAGTCTCATTACCAAATAACCTGTCATTTAGCTTCATGATTGCTCCAAGGTATTTAGCAACTTGCTCTTCAGTGACATACTCATCCTCTTCAGAGGAAGAATACTCATCAGAGCTCATGAATGGCAGAAGTAGATCCAATGGAATCTCTATGGTCTCAGTGTGAGCCTCAGATTCCCATGGTTCCTCATTAGGGAACTCATTGGAGGCCAGTGGACGTCCATTGAGGTCTTCCTCAGTGGCGCTCACTGCCTCTTCATCCTCTCCAAGTTTGGCCATGTTGATGGCCTTACACTCTCCTTTTGGATTCTCTTCTGTATTGCTTGGAAGAGTACTAGGAGGGAGTTCAGTAATTTTCTTGCTCAGCTGACCCACTTGTGCCTCCGAATTCCTAATGGAGGACCTTGTTTCAGTCATGAAACTTTGAGTGGTTTTGATTAGATCAGAGACCATGGTTGCTAAGTTAGAGTGGCTCTGCTTAGAATTCTCTGTCTGTTGCTGAGAAGATGATGGAAAAGGCTTGCCATTGCTAAACCTGTTTCTTCCACCATTATTGTTGTTGAAACCTTGTTAAGGTCTCTGTTGATCCTTCCATGAGAGATTTGGATGATTTCTACATGAAAAATTATAGGTGTTTCCATAGGGTTCTCCCATGTAATTCACCTCTTCCATTGAAGGGTTCTCAGGATCATAAGCTTCTTCTTCAGATGAAGCATCCTTAGTACTGCCTGGTGCATTTTGCATTCCAGACAGACTTTGAGAAATCAAATTGACTTGCTGAGTCAATATCTTGTTCTGAGCCAATATGCCATTCAGAGTATCAATCTCAAGAACTCCTTTCTTCTGATTTGTCCCATTGTTCACAAGATTCCTTTCAGAAGTGTACATGAATTGGTTATTTGCAACCATTTCAATTAGTTCTTGAGCTTCTGCAGGCGTCTTCTTCAGATGAAGAGATCCTCCAGCAGAGCTATCCAATGACATCTTAGATAGTTCAGAGAGACCATCATAGAAAATACCTATGATGCTCCATTCAGAAAGCATGTCGGAGGGACACTTTCTGATCAATTGTTTGTATCTTTCCCAAGCTTCATAGAGGGATTCTCCTTCCTTCTGTCTGAAGGTTTGGACTTCCACTCTAAGCTTACTCAATTTTTGAGGTGGAAAGAACTTTGCCAAGAAGGCATTGACTAGCTTTTCCCAAGAGTTCAGGCTTTCTTTAGGTTGTGAATCCAACCATATCCTAGCTCTGTCTCTTACAGCAAATGGGAATAGCATAAGTCTGTAGACTTCAGGGTCAACCCTATTAGTCTTGACAGTGTCACAGATTTGCAAGAATTCAGCTAAAAACTGATGAGGATCTTCCAATGGAAGTCCATGGAACTTGCAATTCTGTTGCATCAGAGAAACTAATTGAGGCTTAAGCTCAAAGTTGTTTGCTCCAATGGCAGGGATAGAGATGCTTCTCCTATAGAAGTCGGGAGTAGGTGCAGTAAAGTCACCCAGCACCTTCCTTGCATTGTTGGCATTGTTGTTGTTTTTGGCTGCCATGGGTTCTTTTTCTTTGAAGATTTCTGTTAGGTCCTCTACAGAGAGTTGTGCCTTAGCTTCTCTTAGCTTTCACTTCAAGGTCCTTTCAGGTTCAGGGTCAGCCTCAACAAGAATGCTTTTGTCTTTGCTCCTGCTCATATGAAAGAGAAGAGAACAAGAAAATATGGAATCCTCTATGTCACAGTATAGAGATTCCTTGAGGTGTCAGAGGAAATGAAAATTAGAAGGAAGAAGTAGAGAATTCGAACTTATCAAGAAAGATGGAATTCGAATTGTTCATTAAGGAATAGTGTTAGTCCATAAATAGAAGGATGTGAGAAGAGGGGAAGAAATTTTCGAAAATTAATTAAAAAAATTTTAAAAACATTTTGAAAAAAATACTAATTGATTTTCGAAAACTAAGAGTGGAAAAGAAATCAAGTGATTTTTGAAAAAGATTTTGAAATTAGAAATCAAAAAGATATGATTGAAAACTATTTTTGAAAAAGATGTGATTAAAAAGATATGATTTGAAAAATAATTTAAAAAGATTTGATTTTAAAAATTAATGACTTGCCTAACAAAAAAAGATATGATTCAAACATTAAACCTTTCTCAACAGAAGGCAACATACTTGAAATGTTCAATCAAATCGTCAATTGTTAGCAAGTATCTTTGAAAATGGAAAGAAATTGATTTTGAAAAAGATTTGATTGAGAATATATGATTTGAAAAAGATTTGATTTTGAAAAATTTTGAAAACTTAAAAAAAAATCTGAATTGAAAACAGAATCTTCCCTCTTGTGCCATCCTGGCGTTAAACGCCCAGAATGGTGCACATTCTGGCGTTTAACGCCCAAAGCACTACCCTTTTGGGCGTTAAACGCCCAGCCAGGCACCCTGGCTGGCGTTTAAACGCCAGTCTGCCTTCCTCACTGGGCGTTTTGAACGCCCAGCTTTTTCTGTGTAATTCCTCTGGTGTATGTTCTGAATCTTCAATTCTCTGTATTATTGACTTGAAAAGACACAAATTAAAATTTTTTTTGGATTTTTAATAATGAGGAATAATCAAAATGCAACTAAAATCAAATAACAATGCATGCAAGACACCAAACTTAGCAGTTTGTATACTACTGATACTAACAAAATGAGAATGCACATGAGAAACAACAAAACACTCAAGTTAAGAGAATTCAAAGATCAGAGTAATGAAATCATCAAGAACATTTTGAAGATCTCTTAAGACACATGAATGAATGCAAGAAGAACAGAAACATGCAATTGATACCAAACTTAACATGAGACACTGGATTCAACAAGAAACATGCAATATTTTTTGTTTTTATGATTTTGTAATTTTTTTTGGATTTTTTTTTTCGAAAATTAAGTGGAAGAAGAAGATAAAGGTATCAAAATTCTTAATGAGAATTCCAGGAATCATGCAATGTTAGTCTAAAGCTTCAGTCTAAAGGAATTAGACATGGCTAGCCAAGCTTCAGCAGGACATTACATTCAAGAGCTAAATTGATGAGAATCAATCAGCTTTGGTGATGATAAGAACATCACCTTGAAACACTAGAATTCATTCTTAAGAACTCTGAAGATAAATACCTAATCTAAGCAACAAGATGAACCGTCAGTTGTCCATACTCGAAACAATCCCCGACAACGGCGCCAAAAACTTGGTGCACGAAATTGTGATCACTACTTTTCACAACTCAAATAATCCCCGGTAATGAATCCAAAAACTTGGTGCTCAATACCATGGTATAAACATAATTTCACAACTTCGCACAACTAACCAGCAAGTGCACTGGGTCGTCAAAGTAATAAACCTTACGCGAGTAAGGGTCGATCCCACGGAGATTGTTGGTATGAAGCAAGCTATGGTCACCTTGTAAATCTCAGTAAGGCAGATTCAAATGGTTTGGATATATAATAAACATAAAGATAGAGATACTTATGTAATTCATGGTGAGAACTTCAGATAAGCGAATGGAGATGCTTGTCCCTTCCGTCTCTCTGCTTTCCTACTGTCTTCTCCAATCCTTCTACTCCTTTCCATGGCAAGCTGTATGTTGGGCATCACCGTTGTCAGTGGCTACAATCCCGTCCTCTCAGTGAAAATGTTCAACGCACCCTGTCACGGCACGGCTAATCATCTGTCGGTTCTCAATCAGGTTGGAATAGAATCCATTGATTCTTTTGCGTCTGTCACTAACGCCCAGCCTTCAGGAGTTTGAAGCTCGTCACAGTCATTCAATCATTGAATCCTACTCAGAATACCATAGACAAGGTTTAGACCTTCCGGATTCTCTTGAATCCCGCCATCAATTCTAGATTATACCACGAAGATTCCGGTTAAAGAATCCAAGAGATAAACATTCAAGCCTTGTTTGCTTGTAGAACGGGAGTGGTTGTCAGGCACGCGTTCATAAGTGAGAATGATGATGAGCGTCACATAATCATCACATTCATCAAGTTCTTGAGTGCGAATGAATATCTTGGAATAAGAACAAGCTGAATTGAATAGAAGAACAATAGTAATTGCATTAATACTCGAGGTACAGCAGAGCTCCACACCTTAATCTATGGTGTGTAGAAACTCCAACCGTTGAAAATACATAAGAACAAGGTTAGGCATGGCCGAATGGCCAGCCTCCCAATACATGATCAAAAGACTCAAAATGATCAAGATCCAAAGATTCAAGATCTAAAGATGATCTAAGATCCCAAGATGAAAACAATAGCAAAAGGTCTTATTTATAAAGAACTAGTAGCCTAAGGTTTACAGAAAATGAGTAAATGACAGAAAAATCCACTTCCGGGCCCACTTTGGTGTGTGGCTTGGGTTGAGCATTGAGGCATTTTCGTGTAGAGACTCTTCTTGAGTTAAACGCCCAGCTTTTGTGCAGTTTGGGCGTTTAACTCCCATTTGTGCCAGTTCCGGCGTTTAACGCCGGGCAGTTTTGAGCTGATTTGGAACGCCGGTTTGGGCCATCAAAATTGGGTAAAGTATGGACTATTATACATTGCTGAAAGCCCAGGATGTCTACTTTCCAACGCCGTTGAGAGCGCGCCAATTGGGCTTCTGTAGCTCCAGAAAATCCACTTCGAGTGCAGGGAGGTCAGAATCCAACAGCATTGCAGTCCTTTTCAGTCTCTGAATCAGATTTTTGCTCAAGTCCCTCAATTTCAGCCAGAAAATACCTGAAATCAAGAAAAACACACAAACTCATAGTAAAGTCCAGAAAGGTGAATTTTAAAACTAA